>NC_056738.1:561661209-561733709 GCF_019279795.1 Protopterus annectens | reverse complement strand
TCTTCCTGTATAGATATGGGCTTTTTAGGGGGTGAGAGGGGGGTAAAGTTAGCACTGAACCTATCTGCCAGGATGTTGACAATACCAGTTGGTTCTGTAATTTTCGTGCTGTTGTGCTGCAACTCAGAGCAGATCTGGGTGTTGCCATTGAAATTCTTGACATAGCTATATAACACTTTGTTGCCCTTATAATCAGTGGCAATTTTGTTTTCGTAGCTAGCTTTGGAGGATCTTATAAGGGCTCTCAGCTTCTTACTGAGGCTGACCAGGGAGTTCCTCCACTCATGGGATTTTACTCTCTTTTGCAACAGTTTCTTCCTTCTTTTGTAGAGTTTGTTTATGGCAGGGGACAACCAGATTGGCTTCCTTTTTTGAAGGATAGCATCTTGGTTCTGTTTGGAATAGCACGATCCATGCACTCGTGTAAGTGCTTATAGAGTGCATTTGTGTAGGATTCAGCAGTTGTAACTGTATTGTCCATCTGCATGGGTGTCATGAAGTTCAATACTTCTGTCTTAAGAAGCATGAAGCTGGCTTTGGAAAAATTCTTTACCGTGGTTTCCTTAATGGTGGGTGGTGGCGGGATGCGGATATCTAGGGTGATAAGCTTATGGTCAGATCTGACCAAAGAGGAGTTGATTTCAGGTGTGGAACAACGGTCACTCATGTTGAAAATGACTGGGTCTAGGATATTGTTGCCCCTGGTGTGGGTGTGGATAAGTTGATCCAGGGCACCTGAATTTATGAATTCCAGAAAGCGTTGAGTGAAGGAGTTGGTACATGAGTAGTTTTCCCAGTTAATGTTGGGGTAGTTGAAATTGCCCATTATTAGGGTGTTTGGTTGAACCCTAATATTTTCCAGTATATCAAGAAAAGAGGAGTGGGAATCCTGGGGCATGGTGGGGGATCTGTAGCAAGCTACAACTGGATTGCAGTTTTGCCCAGAGTTAGTTGCACTTGGATAACCTTGGATGCATTATGCTGCGCAACTAGCCTGGAGGTGTGGATATCCTTAATGAATATGGACACACCTCCGCCTTTGGTGTTCTGGTCCAGGTTAGATGGCCAAAAAGTGTGGTATGAGTCATAGCCTGGTAATGCAGGGGTGTTCTCTAGAGTCTTGAACCAGGTCTCAGTCACTGCACATATATCAATGTTCTCCATTTTAAGGAGTGCCTCGAGTGAGTGCATTTTGAGATTTAGATTTATAGCATTGAATAGCATTACCATCAGTTTTTGCTTGCCTGTTCCTGTTATGGTGGTGAATTTGTCAATTGAACCTTGCCTAAAAAAGGCACTATAGGGGAGGCAAGAGCTTTAGCCAGTATCCAGAATCCCAGGGGCTGACAGGTGCAGGCCATCTCTGGCAAAGCATTGTGGTCTGTCGACCATGTTGTCCCAGGCAGACAGATACTGGATCCCCTTAGAATGACACCAGAAGCTTAGCCAATTGTTGAAGTCAATCATTTTGTCCTTGTATTACTACGGTATCATTCTGGGTGATGGCAGGATGCTACTCAGGGCTAGGGTCATACCTGCCTGTGCTACAAGATCAGAGAGTTCTTTCATGTCTCTTTTCATGTAGTCCAAGGAGGTACGTCTCAGGTCATTCACACCAACATGGACAATGACAGAGTCATATTTGTACTTGTTGTGGAGTGACTTGAGTGCATGTGTTATGTGGCAGATCCTGGCACCCGACAGGCAGCTGACAGTAACCTTCTCCTTGTTTAGCCTGGTGAGTGGGACATCAGTGTGCCTGACTATAGAGTCACCTATGACAGGAGTGTTTATATACAGCCCATATGTTTTTTAAGGGCTACTTACTATAGTTTAAGATTGCTAAAATGTGTGTGTGTGTGTGTGTGTGTGTGTGTGTGTGTGTGTGTGTGTGTGTGTGTGTGTGTGTGTGTGTGTGTGTGTGTGTGTGCGTTTGTGTTTGTGTGTGTAAGTGCATGCGTGCATGCGTGTGCGTGTGCGTGTGTGTGTGTGTGTGTGTGTGTGTGTGTGTGTGTGTGTGTGTGCACATTCTTCTTTGATATTACAGTCTGTTGGTCTACAGTTGGATATTTTTAGTACTGTAGGATTTAACATGGCTGACCAAGAAAAAGACAAATATCCCAATTCTGGGTTTAAAAAATGTCCAAAGTGTGGACAAAAGATGTCAGTGACAGATAGTCACGTAAATTGTGTCTATTGCCTCGGAACCCTGCACTTGCAAGAGAGCTGCTCCATTTGCCATTCCTTTTCTAGCAGAGTACTACATGAAAGGAAAAGAAAACTGATTGATAGAGGACTTCTAAAATCTTCTTTTCAGGAAGCTTGGAGTGACCAGGATAAATCTAGTCAGTCTACCAAGTCTTCCAATTCCTCTAAGGCTTCTTCATCTGATTTGTCAAAATCCAAGAAACAATCAATGTCAGCTCCACAGCCTTCGGAGCCGAGCATTCTGTCTTTTCAGAGCCGGTCCCCAGTAGTGGAACCAGTCTTTGAAGTACTGAAATCCCCTACCCTCCAGTCGGTACCACCCTCCATACATTCATCTCAGTCCTCGATTAGCCTATCCATTTTGGATGTGGATCATGTGGTGCAGAAGCTGCTACAGGCACTGGCATTTGCTAAATTTTTATCGGCTCCGACCCAAGTGGTTTCAGAACTGAAAACTGTTATTCCATCGACTTCTTTTCCTCCTCCAAGCCATACTGGTTCATTGGAGCCAGTGGAGTTGAACTTCATGATCGTGGAGCCTTCGGAGCTGATGCCTGCTCCAGAGCCATCGGTTCCATTTACTCTGACTTCCTCGATGCCCATTGTGGAGTCTATAAGCTGACACTCACCAGTGGGGTCCAGGGAGGATAATCGGACTGACCTGTCTGTTCTGACTTTGCCTCTCAGGGCATCAGCTCAAATGAGTTTGGCTCCTACCTCTGGATCAGAGACCACTATTCCAGTGCCGAGGGGATCAGTTGTTTCTTTGGAACCAGCCATTCCTTCTCATCGGAGCAGGGGTACCTTTAAATCCATAAGGAGAGTAATGTCCTCCAGGACATCCACAACTTCAGAACCAACTAAGCACCTGTGTTCACTTCTGCCTCACAGATCCTTTGAAGCATAGAGACTCTGAGCCTCAGGAAGCCCCACTGAGTGGCCCCTGCTCTTCCAAGACCTCACCAGAAGTTCCCACTGATGAGGTGCCCAGGAAGAGAATTTACAAGAGGAAGCATCTAGACTCCCCGCAGGAGTCTGTCACATCTGACACCAACTTAGATGAATCAGAAGGGTCCCCACGGTCCCCCTCTGAAGATATCTCATTTTCAGATATATTAGAAATCCTTAAGTAGAGGGGTGGCTGGAAGGCTTTCGGGTCTCAACCCTCCACCTCTTGGGTGTCTCCGCTCTTTGATGAGCTCATGGAGCTGGTCTTGTGAAGGACGTGGGAGTGTCTGGACACCATGGAACCTGTTCATAGGAGGCCCAATAAATTCATTTCTGTCCCTCAGAATAAATCTTTTCTCACTAAGGGAGGGTCTGTTGATGCCATGGTGGTGATGGCAGCCACTTAAAAGGAGATGTCAGAAACTTCTTCCTCTCTCCATCCTCATAACAGAGACTTTAGGATCATAGATAGATACGGGAAGCGCATGTATAGTTCAGCGACTTTTGCCATGCATTCACTGAACTATCTGACACACTTCACAAGACTGCACAGATTCCTCCTAAAAGAGATTGGAGATACTCTTCAGGGTACGGTAGCTGAAGGAGCTTCAGACAAAGTTGCCTCCCAGCTTGCTACCTTTAATTCCATAGTGAACTCGTCCATGCGTCTCACCTAATATGCAGCTGATGGAATGAGTAGGGCAGTGGGTACAGGAATTGCTCTCAGGAGACACTCCTGGATTTACTTATATTCCTTTGCAGAGCCCTTTAAGTCCTCCTTTGTCAGCATCCCTTTTGATGGCTCGTCCCTTTTCGGGCCCAAAGTTAAGGAAACTTTGACCAGGTGTGAGCAGAAAGGAAAGACTCTGTCTGCTGTCGGAGTCCATTTTTCCACCCCCACTAGACCATACCCCAAGGGTCAAAAGGGAGGAAAGATGTGGTTCAGAAAAGCTCAAGGAGCCTTTCTGGACACACATGGTGAACTCTCTCCCAGGGGCAGAGGAGAGGGCAATAATGGAAGATGCTGCCCTCGCAGCAGAGGGGGTCCACAAAACCAAGGCGACAGAGACCAGTTCATTGGGAAGCCCTAGCAGTGCTCCTGAAAGTAAGCCCGACTGTCCTTCTCTGGAGGCAGTCAGGGGTCACTTATCTTTTTATCAAGATGCCTGGCTCAAAATAACAAATGACAGCTGGGTACAAAGTATAGTTTCCAGAGGATATTTTATTCCCTTCACCATTCCCCCTCCATTGAGAACAAAAATCCCAGACGGTCCACCCAGTTACAGGGAACAAACAACAGTAGAGGTCCAAATGTTGCTAAGAAAAAGAGTCATCCAACCAGTCCTAGCAGATCAGACAGGATCCGGAACTTACTCAAGATTCCTTTTATTTCCAAAAAAGACAGGGGACTGGTGACCTATTTTGGACATCAGTAGACTAAACAGATCTGTCAAGAAAAAGAAGTTCCGGATGGCCACGCTTCAGTCGATACTTCCTTCTTAGGGAAGGACAATTGGATGTGCTCGATAGATCTCCAGGATGCATACTACCATATAAAAATGGCCAGACCACCCAGGGATCATCTGCGCTTCTGGCTGGGAGCCAATCATTACCAGTTCTGAGCCCTGCCCTTTGGTCTCACTATAGCCCCCAGAGTGTTCACCAAATGTATGGCAGTGGTCATGGCTCACCTGAGGCGTTTGGGATTACAGGTGTTTCCGTTCTTAGGTGATTGGCTCCTCACCGCCACCACCAGGCATCAGCTAATACAAGCCAGGGACACCACTCTTACTCTTTGCAATCAACTGGGCATTACCATAAATTCAGAAAAATATGTCTTGTTGCCATCGCAACATATCATTTTTATCAGAGCAGAATTGGACACCACCACCACCACTTTAAAAGTTCCATCAGAAAGGATATTACTACTTCATCAGCAAATGCAGAACATCATATCCAGAGACAAGGTTCCAGCATCAGAATTGCTAAAGCTGTTAGGGATTATGGCAGCTGCTATAATAGCTATTCCGTTGGGTCGCATGCACATGCGAATTCTACAATGGCTGCTGTTCATGCAATGGTCTTATCAAGAGCTCCCAATGTCTCATGTCATTATTGTAACAAGCACATGCAAAAAAAGGAACTTCGACGGTGGTTGACCTCTCTTCAAGTAACGATAGGTCGTCCTTTTATCCTACCTTCACCATCGGCCACAATGACCACGGATGCTTCCCTGATCAGGTGGGGGGGGTCATTTTTAGGGAAGAACAGCCAAAGGCACATGGACTCAACAAGAGACACATCTGCATATCAATGTCCTGGAGATGAGAGCGGTACTCATGGCATTGCAGTACTTTCAGGACTCTCACCCTTTGGGGACAATTGCGATTCAGATGGACAACATGTCAGTGATCTGGTACTTGAACAAACAAGGAGGAACCGGGTCCTATCCCCTTTTGTCGAGAGGTCCTAAGAGTATGTCAGTGGGCTACATCCACTCAGTGCTTTCTGATATCAATGCACATCCTGGGGAAATCCAACGTGATTGCAGACAAAATCAGCAGGGCAATTTTTTTTGCCTCACGATTGGCCCCTCAAAAAAGAGATAGCAGAGAGAATATTCCACAGATGGGGCCAGCCTTACTGTGATCTTTTTGCCTCCCACATGAACCCAAAATGTATAAGCTATTTTGCCCTAATTCCCCCTCTGGGAGATTCCTCAAGGGATGAGCTTGTACATGATTGGCCTTTGGGTCTTCTCTGTGCTTTCCCACCAATTCTCCTAATACCCAAAGTACTATAGAAAGCAAAAGCCCCGGAAAGGACCATCATTCTAATAGCCCCTCATTGGTCTCATCAGATTTGGTTCCCCTTCCTTTGTCTTCATCTGTTGGAAGAGCCTTGGATTCTGAACCCAGTTTCAGACCTTCTGACGCATTTGTTGGGGGCTCTTCATCTCTCCCTTCAGGCCTTAAAACTGACAGCTTGGCTGCTCCAATTCCCAGCATTGCCAGGTTCCATAACCTCTCAAATGAAAAGCAGCATATTTCAATATCTTCTCATAAATCCTCTACTAGGAAGTTGTACCTTAGCAATTGGAGGAGATTTTCTATATGGGATTCTCAGAATAACATTGATCCCTACCAAGCCCCCATTTCCTCTATATTAGAATTTTTTACTTTGCTTTTCAACAAAGGAGCAGCGGCAGCAACAGTTCAGGTACAACTTGCCGCCATCTCTAATTTTCATCTTGGTATTGAAGGATTTAACATAATGTCACACAAACTATCCAAAGCCTTTCTCAAAGGGACCTTTCACCTCAGACCACCAGTGAAATCCCCTTATACCCCATGGAACCTAAATTTTATGCTTTCACACATTATTCTTCCACCTTTTGAGCCAGCTTCCTCATGTGATTTGAAATTTTTGTCTTGGAAGACTATCTTTTTAGTAGCCATCACGTCTGCTCGAATAGTATAGGAACAACAGGCCTAGTCCATAAAACCTCTGTATTGGTTTTTCACGCTGACAGAGTTTCACTGAGAACAAATCTTTAATTCTTACTTAAAGTTTGTACTGAAGCTAACCTTAACCGAATTAAAGATTTACCAGTGTTTTTGCCCAAACACACCAACAACTTAGAGTATATGCTGCACAAGCTTGATGTTCACAGACAGCTCAGATTCTACCTGGATAGAACCAAAGAATTCAGAAGATCAGAACAACTTTTTGTTTCCTTCTCAGATTCTAGGAAAGGTATGCCAGTGGCAAAAACAACACTATCTAAATGGTTATCTTTTTTTTTTCAAAACAGGTTTATTGTTTTAACATATAAGAGAAATATCATAACAGTTTTATACAAGTAATTAAAAATAGGTATTATTATAATATTCAACAAAACAACTAAAGTATTTACAAAGACATCCACTACAATCAGATCAATTAATTAAACTAAAATACCATGCTATTGAAATTAAAATTTTTTTAACAAATTTTGTAAATTATCCCATACAATAAAATAAGACGTTTTTCTATTTGTTCTAGTCCTAATTGTGTTTATTTCCATATGGCACACTATATTCATAACATTTTTAAATTCATTGAACGAAGGAGGTGTATCTGAAATCCAATTTCTAGTTATTATTTTCCTAGCCACTGCTAGAATAGACCATAACAAGGGAAGCTTAACCTTTTTAACACTTTGACGTACAGGTATGTTGAATAATATAAGAGATTTAGAAATAATGAAATTATCTGTAAAAAGAGCCTGCAAAAATTCATTAATTGACTTCCAGTATTCTTTCAATTTTATACAGTCATAAAACATATGAGCCCAGTCAGCATTAATTTCTACATTACATCTCTTACATAGATTATCTTTATTATTTATTTTATTCATCATCAAAGGTGTATAAAAGATCTATGTAAAAATTTCCATGTATAAACTCTCCAGACAATGGACGGCGTAGTTCTATAAGCAGATTCCAATATATATTGTTTATCTTGTTGATTTGGTTGGTCCCCATTAATAGAAGTGAAATAATTCCAGTATGAATCTACACTGTAATAAGTTTCTTGTCTGATAACTTTATGTATGTATGAAAGTTTACCTTTATCAGAAACTTTATGTTGTAAATTTAATATCAAGTAATCAATCAGTGTTGGAATAGATTCTTTAACAGTTATAGACATTAAATCTATTTTATTAATGAGATGTTGTCTAAAGGTCTGAACCTCTAACCAGCAAGTTTCTCTTAGATCAAATTCTTGTTTTAAGAAATCTAGATTTTTAACTTTATTATCAGATATCAACTGATACCAGTACTTTAGATCATTATCTATAGCTAAATGAGTTCCTTCAGATGTAGATGACAAAAGCATACCCTGAGTATACATTATAGGAAATACAATAAAATTCCATTCCCTATACTTAGGGTGCATGAATATAAAGTTACAATAACTAATAATAATATTTAATGGGTAACAAACCATATGTTTAGGTGTAATAGGTGAAGTAGAAAATTCCTTTAGTAACCATAACATGGAGTTATTTACAATCATATTTTTATGTGTTAAGGAGATTTTCATGAAGTGTATACTAATTAGCTCCCAATAATCTTTCCATTTTGTGACATATGACTGATCTATTAATAAAGTAATAACTTTTACAATAGAAGAGATAGTATATAAATTAAAGTCTGGAAAAGAAATACCCCTTGAGACCAGCTATTAGTATGTTTCTTTAATGCAATCCTAGGTCTATTAGGTGCCCATAAGAAATTTAACATTAGTGTGTTCAGTTTCTTGATAATTATTTTTGTAGGTGGAAGTATTATTGATTGTATTAAGTATAAAATCTTGGGGAATATTATCATTTTAATAATTGTAAGTCTCTCCTCCATAGTAAAAAACATATTATTCCAGGTATTAAAAAGATTTTGTATATTAAGAAAACAGGTATTATAATTATTATATATACTAGATTTAATATATTTAGATAGTATTATACCTAAATAAGTTATCTGACCTGAATTGGGTACATATTTAGTAAAATCACTAATGAGAATATTTTTTCGTGTATATATAGGTAGTATTTTAGTTTTTTCTTCATTGAATATTAAACCAGAAATAGGTTCATAGGTTCATAGGTTCATACTAGGCTATCTGTCCGAGGGCATTTACAAGCCTAGCCCATAGTTTTGTGGCTTACGCCACCCCTTTAGTATGGGGAACTATACCCATTATTTTGCTGTGCCTCTGTTGAGCAGTGACACTGAGATAATCCCTGGGGTATATCTGCGATCTCCCATCCATTGGTCAAGATTTCTCTTGAACAAGGCCAGCGAGGTGCTCTGCCTCACATATACCGGGATTTTATTCCACAGCATAGGGAGTCTTTGGGTGATGAATCTATCCCTCCAGCACGTCCTATTAATAACCGTGTCGAGGTTTAAGTCTCCCACCCTTGTGGCTCTGACGGATCTAGATTTTTTGAGGTGAAGCATATTCATCAAATCTGGGTTTGACATGGCCTTGTATGTTAGGCAAAGGTCACCTCTGAGCAAGCGTGGCGACTGAATAGAGCTGGAGTTCTTTCAGTCGGGCAGCATAGGACAGATGTTTGAGACCCTTTATCCTTTTGGTGAGGAACTTTTGTGGCCTCTCCAGCTGCTGCAAGTGTCGGGTCAGATACATTCGAATGGGGCATTGTACTCAATCATTGGTCTGATGAGTGATGAGTATAGGAGACTATGACCTCCCTTGATCTAGATGAGAATCCCTTCATGATAAGGTGGGCAATGTAGAAGGTCTTCCTAACTACTTTAGCTACATGGGTGTCGAATGACAAACTACTATCAACCTGGGTCCCCAGGTCCCTGATAACTTCTTCTGTGCTCAGTGGATTGCCACCTATTTGGTAGCTAGGGGTAACCTTGTTTTTCGAAGGGTATGACTATGCATTTTTGGCATTTAACTTTAGGCCATGGCTCTGGCACCAGTTATCCGTTTCTGTGAGACCCTTCTGAAGGATATCTGTGTCAGATGTGTTTTCTACTATGGCGCCCAGTTTGCAGTCATCTGCAAACTTTGTCAGCCATAACCCTCCTGTGTTTGCTTGTACTCCTGAAAAGTAGATGCCAAACAAGAGTGGGCCCAGGACTGAGCCCTGTGGTACACCACTTGTGACAGGCTTTGAGTCTGACATGGCGCCGGCAACTCTGACCCTGTGGGTTCTGTCACTCAGCCAGTTTGCAACCCATCTTGTGATGTATGGGTTAACATTTAAGCTGATGAGTTTTTCAATGATACCCGAGTGGGGTATTGTATCGAAGGCCTTCGCCAGATCGAGGTAGGCTGTATGGACTGCCTTTCCCTCATCAATGGCTTTGGTGACTGTTTCGAAAAAGTCAACCAAGTTTAGAAGGCATGATCTGCCTTTGACAAAGCCAAACTGGGATGGATCCAAAGTCTGCAAATTCCCTATGTCTTTATTTATGAGGTCCATTATGATCCTCTCCATGGCTTTGCAGATAAGGCTTGTCAAGCTAATGGGCGGTAATTTCCAGGGTCGGTGGAGGCACCGCCTTTGTGAAGTGGGACCACAGTTGCAGTGTGCCACTCCTGGAGTGCGTATCCAGAGGTAAGACTATGATTAAACAGCTGTCCTAGCTGTGGGTTTAATTCCTTGTTGAGTTGTGGAGCACACAGCCGGGGGCACCATCAGGTCCCATGGATGCTGTGTTTTTTGCTTTGGAGGGGGGAGTTCTCACTTGGGCGCTGGGGATGTTTGGGGGGCTCCAATCGCCTGGTATAGATATCTCTCCTTTTTGGGAGTTTGCACTGAACCTGTCAGCCAGTATGTTGGCAATGTCTGTAGGATCAATAATCTTCACATCATTTTGAACTAGTTCTGAGCATATCTGGGAGTTTCCTCCCAGGTTTCTAACATAGCTAAAGAAGGCCTTATGATTGTCTTTTGAGTCTTTAGCTATTTTTCTCTCAAAATTTGCTTTGGATGATTTTATGAGAGCTCTTAGTTTTTGACTTATAGTGATCAAGGGTGTCTTACCTTTTAAGGATTTTGCTCTATCTTGTAGTAGCTTCCTCCTTTTGTTGTAGAGTTTGTTTATGGCTGGGGTCCACCAGACTGGACGCTTGCCTTTGGTACAAAGAGTCTTTGTTTTGCTTGGGATTGCCTTATCCATGCAGTCCTGCAGGTGCTGGTAGAAGGCATTTGTAAGTGATTCAGCGGCTTGAGTACTGTTTTCCGCCAGCTCGGGGGCCTTAAAGGAGACCACACTAGTCTTTAGAAGTGTAAAGTTGGCTTTCGAGAAGTTCTTTACTGTGGTCTTTTTTATTTCAGGTGGGGGTGGGATGAGGACCTCCAGCGAGATTAGTTTGTGATCTGATCTCACCAGTGAGGGGTATACTTCCGGTGTTGAACATTGTGCACCCATGTTCGTGATGATGAAATCAAGTATGTTTTCTCCTCTTGTGGGGATGGTGACTAGTTGTTCCATGGCATTTGAGTTTATGAATTCCAGGAACTTTTGGGCTAGGGTGTTTGGGCTTGAGTAGTGTTCCCAGTCTATATTAGGGTAATTGAAGTCACCTAGTATGATGGTGTTTGGTGATACATTTATCCCCTCTAGTGTTTTCAGGAAGGCCATGTGAGGTTCCTGAGTTTGTGAGGGCGGCCTGTAACATGCTACAATTTGCAGAGCAAATAGAGACTGTATAGAAGAATTAGATCCTGCTGATGTAATTAGAACATCATCTGCAAAAAGTTGAATTTTGGATGTTGTATTTTCATCTATTTCAAAACCCTCTATGTCAGTACTGTTTCTGATCAAATTAGCCCAAGGCTCCATTACTAAAGTGAATAATAGTGGAGAAAGTGGTCATCCTTGTTTTGTACTTTTAAGAATGGGTATTTTTTTGTGAAATATATGTTCCTACCTTAATATAAGCCAACGTTCCTTTGTATAAATGTTCAATTAGATTTACAAATGCATCCGAGAAGTTTGTGCACTTCATTAAGGTAAACAGATAGTCCCAACTTACTGAATCAAATGCTGAACTTATATCAAGACTAATAAGTGTTAAATCTTTCTTTTTCCTATTTGCAAAATCTATTAATGTTAAAGTTCTTCTTATATTATCAAAAGTATTTCTATTTACAGTGAAGCCTGTCTGATCTATATCTATAATGCTGGGAATGATTGTCTTCGGTCTATCAGCAAAGATATTCATATACATTTTATAATCAACATTAAGTAATGAGATGGGCCGATATGAAGAACATCTAGTTGGATCTTTATTAGGTTTTAAAATTGGCGAAATAAATGTATATTGCCAAGATGGGGGGGCTATTAACTCAGTTTGGGCCAAAATAAAAACCTTATGTATTAATGAATATGTATTTTTAGAAAGGATTTTATATATCTCTGGTATAATACCATCATTACCCGGTGCTTTGTTTGATTTAAGCTTATTTATTTGTGTAATAACTTCTGTATATGAAATACCCTTGTCCAATAGTTTAATCTGTTGTTTATTAAGCTTTTTATTCATATTTGTGGTTATAAACTCCTTTATTTTATCTTTAGGTTCCATGTTAATATTATTATGGTTAATTTTGTGAAAGTGATTTCTAAATTCATCTAGTATTTCTGGTATACTAGAAACATTCTTCTTTTCCTTAGAGAAAAGATTTCTTTGATATGGTTTTGTTTATTCAACCTTTTGTTTTATTTTTAAGTCTATGTAAGTATTTGGGGCTTATTGAATAAGACAAAACTTGTATTCTCTAAAGTTATTTTAACTTTATGAGTTAAAATTTCTTTGTATTTCTCATTTAGTTTGTTTAATTCTTCAATAACTTTCTTGTCCATAATATTTTCTTTATTATTATGTTTATAAGAGTCTAATTTACTTTGAATATCTAACAATTCCTTATCCCAAGATTTCCTTTTATTATTATACCATCTGATACTTTGTCCATATAGATATGATTTTAAGGCATCCCAAACATAAACAATGGAGACTTCAGGAGTGTTATTTATGTCTAAAAAATGTTTTACTTCTGAAAGTATATATCCTTTATAGTCTTTTAGTTGAGTTAAGTATGCTGGTATCCTTTTGATCTGAACATTATGAGTATTTTTATCATGAATTCAAAAACAACTGAATTATGATCAGATATAGGACATGAAATGATTTTGGAATTAATTAAATCTGTTACCATCTGGTTAGAAATAAAGACCCTATCTATTTTTGAATAAGTTTTGTATCTGTTAGAAAAAAGGTGTATGGTAATGATTTTGAATCTATCTGATTATTAATATCATTCAAATGATAAGAATTAGCAAAATCATTTAAATGTTTTGCATTAGATGTAATTCTTCTCTTTCCTATAGTGGTAGTATCACTTTCATGTAGTATACAATTAAAGTCACCAGCTAAAATAATATCTCCTATAGAGAATGATATGATCTTATCAAGATGATGTTTCACTGTATTAATACCAATTCCAGGTATCCAATATACATTAATTAAAGTGTAAGTCTTCCCATTAATTTGTATTGTAACCATACAAAACATTCCTTTGTCATCCTGATAAGACTTAATGGTTTTAGGAATGGGCATACTTTTATTCCATAAAATAGCCACTCCTCTTTTTTTCTGAGTGTGCTCTGAACTAACCAATACTGTATATTTGTTTGTGGCTAGTTTATCAATATCTTTTTTCAAGAGATGGGTTTCTTGTAGGAAGACTAAGTTGGCCTTATGTAAATTAATGTATCTTATTAGCTTGCCCTTTTACATGGATTATTCAATCCATTAATGTTTAAAGAAATTCCTGTTAAAGATGTCATTTGGCATTTTTAAAACTTAAGAATCTTATGATCAAAATAACAAATAACAAGATAAGTAATGTTACATCTCCTCCTTTAGGTGTACCTTTAAATATAGCTGTGTTTATTGAATCTCTTATGGGATTTCGTATAGGATTCAATTTTGTTTGTATTGACAATGAATGTACAAAATATATTGTGGATGTCAAAACTATATACAAATAACAATGAACAAGTGAAAATAATGTAAGGATTAAACCTTGCATCCAGCCTGGAGTTGTAAACTCCAACTTAGAGTAGTATTTACCACTCAAGTTAACCCCCTACCCTAAGCAGCAGTACGTCAGCTACCACCTTATCAATTTAATACTAGTTATATTTAACTGAAGTTAACAGTTTTCAATTCAATTATCTAGCAAGACAAGACTGCACATTTGGTAAAACAGCATCATATAAACTAAAATAAACCTTTTTTTTTTTTTTTTTTTTTTTTATAAAAAAACTGTTCATACTACTATATACATCCATGTAATATAAAACACTTGTATTCAAATAGCATTCAAATAATCTTGATGTTAGAAATCATGAGGAGAGAAAAATAAGTTCTAACATTCATTTAAATCAAAAACTTTGGCTAATATGATTCAGACATTACATATATTAGGATGCATCTATTTTCTGTCATGTAAATACAATTAACAGCTTCCAAAAAAAACCTTGAATTGCTTGTATATGAGCATTTACTCAAACTCATTATTGCCAATAGAATAAAATATTGTATTCATAGAAATTGTTATAAATCATACTTCATAGTTAAGCAGATTCTCAGAAACATTTATATACATATCTACATACACACACATACACACACACACACACACACACACACACACATATATATATATATATATATGCATACACACATACACACACATATACACATATACATATATATATATATATATATATATATATATACACATGTATACACACACACACACATACACGCACACACACACACACACACATACACACACACACAAACACACACACACACACACACACACATACACACAAACACACACACACATACACACACATACATACAGACACACACACACACATACATATATATATATATATATATCTGATCTCACTGAGTTGTATCTTTACTGAGCACCATCTTACATTGCTGTCCCTTCAATAAATCTGTCTGCTTTATACAAAATAATGCACAGCAAACACATTTTAGTAACCAGATTTTACAAACATGCTATACTACTGCTTTAAAATATATCACATGACAATTTCTTCCAGTATAGAGTTATAAAATTATTTATGCTTGTCAATCAGATGAATTAAATGAGTTATAGTAATGTATATGTTTGGGACATAGGTTTTTAACACATATTATTAATCTGCTATTCCTGTATCTGTGATGTGTCAGTGTGATATCTAGGTCAAAGGTAAGACCAGCTGCTTTCAGCTTCTCTGTGAGAATTCTGAGAATTGAAGCTTTTGAAGTAGCTCATGGACACTGTGCATGAGACAGCCCACATCCCAGATTGTCTCTCTTAACATTTTGGCGGAAACTTATTAAAAACTAGTGACAAACATTCATTTAGCAGTGTAAATGCATTTAAACATGACAAAACCTTCACAATGCATTCTACAGGTTATTACAGACTCTATGTAAGTGAAATCAAGCCCAAAATTATTAATAAGTAACAAAACTCAACATTTTTGTCCCAACTCAACTCCTATGCAAATCTTATTATTTACTGTGTCTATATGATCAAAAGTATTTCTATATATTAATAAAGAAAAGAAAAGAGAGTAGAAAGTAAAAGGGTGTAAGGCAGAAATAAAAAAATGTAAGAGAAAGCTATAATAAGTATATACAATAGAATATTACTTACTGTTTATATTAATAGAGTTAAAATAAAACATATTATTTACTATTATTTAGTTCTAATTATTATTAGTTAAAGCATGACAGATTATTTACAAACAAGCATAAGCAGTGTAATCAAGAAAGTATAATTAGGTAGTGTCATTCCTGTATCTGTGATGTGTCAGTGTGATATCTAGGTCAAAGGTGAGACTAGCTGCTTTCAGCTTCTCTGTGAGAATTCTGAGAGTTGAAGCTTTTGAAGTAGCTCATGGACACTGTGCATGAGACAGCCCACATCCCAAATTGTCTCTCTTAACATTTTGGCGGGAAACTTATTAAAAACTAGTGACAAACATTCATTTAGCAGTGTAAATGCATCTAAACATGACAAAACCTTCACAATGCATTCTGCAGGTTATTACAGACTCTATGTAAGCGAAATCAAGCCCAAAATTATTAATAAGTAACAAAACTCAACATTTTTGTCCCAACTCAACTCCTATGCAAATCTTATTATTTACTGTGTCTATATGATCAAAAGCATTTCTATATATTAATAAAGAAAAGAAAAGAGAGTAAAAAGTAAAAGGGTGTAAGGCAGAAATAAAAAAATGTAAGAGAAAGCTATAAGAAGTATATACCATAGAATGTTACTTACTGTTTATATTAATAGAGTTAAAAATAAAACATATTATTTACTATTATTTAGTTCTAATTATTATTAGTTAAAGCATGACAGATTATTTACAAACAAGCATAAGCAGTGTAATCAAGAAAGTATAATTAGGAATAGCATTTGAAGAACATATAAACTTTTAAAGGAAAAAAATGTATCAAATTACTGACCTTATTTTTCCTCTTCAGAAAGAGAAACAAGTTAAATCACAGCTTGCCATTAAATCTCCAGATATTTTGACTAGTTATGAAACAAAACATTTCTTTGCACACAGAGAATAACTTTGATTAAATCTTTTCAAAATATTTGTTGCTTCTTGGAAATGCAGGAACTATATTTAAAAGATTAATAATAAAATAAAATGATGAGAGAGAAAAAAAACATAGTACAAATCATTTGTTTTTTAGTCTCTTCTTCTTCTCTGAAGTCTTCCACGAAGTTTCAGTTGCCAGTCTCTTTAACGAAGGACTAGCCCATTCCATTTCTTCTATTTTTTCCAAAATCTTATTTTTTTTGATAAACAGTAAAGCAGAGTCTAAGTCATCGAAAATTTAGGACCATCAGGAAGGAAGATTTTAAGCTTGGCAGGAAACAGAAGGTATGTTTTAAACTGTGCTTTTTTAAGCTCCCTTATTAGTGGCAGAAAAACTTTTCTTTAGCTAATACCATGGAAGAATAGTCATTGTCAAAACACAGTTGTTTCATTAATCTTAACAGGAGCTTTAGCCCAAGCAGATTTAAGAACCATCTCTTTATCAAAAGATGATAGAAATCTAACTATAACTGATGTAGGATAGTTTTTGTTAGAGTTAGTATTAGCTATAGATCTATGTGCTCTTTCGATACCAAAAGAGAATGCTTCTGGTAAATCTAAAGTTTTAGGGAGCCATGTTTTTAAAAAAGAAGTAATATTGTTACCTTCAATATTTTCTGGCAGTCCAAAAATCCTAATGTTATTGCTCCTAGATCTATTTTCCATGTCATCCAGCTTTGTTTGTAAATGTGTATTTTGTTTCAGCAGAAACTCAATGTTGATTTTCCATGTCATTCACAGCTTCTTCTATGCCTGTTATCTGGATCTTCTGTTGTTGCAGGTCCATATGTAACAAGTCTATTTGTTTTGTAGTTTTTTCTATGAAAGTGTCTATTTTAGTATCCATTTTATCCATCTTAGCAGTAAGTTGCTGGACTATAATTATCAGAGACTGAAGTTCTTTCTTGATGCTGGAGTCTTGAGAATTTGTCTTACTGGAACTCATTTCAGACTGATAAACTGACAGGAAAATTTCCAAAGTAATTTCTGACAGGAATATTATTAAGATTTCCTTTCTTTTTTAGATATAGTTCAAGAACTATATAAAACAAACATATTTAGAAAGAAAATTACTTCAAAAATTAATTTTTAAGTAATTAATTCCTGTCAATGTAATGAAATTGGTGGAGCTGAAGAAATCTGCTGCTATCCTGTGTTCATCCTTGGCCACGCCCCCTCATCTAAATGGTTATCTGATTGCATCATTTTCACTTACTCAGCTGCCAATTTACCCCTACAACACAAAATTAAGGCTCATTCTACCAGAGCAGTGTCCGAATCCTCTGCTTTTTCTGCTAGACTTCCTATAGATAATATTTGTGCAGCAGCCACTTGGTCAAAACCTCATACCTTTTTCACTCATTACAAAGTTGATAGGACCTCCAGGGACAGGGCCTCCTTTGGTTCTACTGTCCTGAAAAACATACTCCCATGAGCCACCTGAGAATGATGGTGCTTGGGACGCTACCTATCTGTAAGAATGAACAGCAAAATAGAAAAATTGCACATAAAGAAGTTATGTACTCACTATAATGTTCCATGTGAGTTGTTTATCTTGCCTTCATTCTTACTTCCCCCCTCCTACCCCCTCCAGGGGTTTTCGAGGACCGAAATACTAGTTTTATAGTGGTTGCTCTGTCTTTCTATGCATTTTAGCTACAAAAAATGATAGAATGGCATATGGTATTATTAGAGGCAGTAAACAAGATCTGAGGTAACTCAAGGTGCATCATGGGATAGGGACTTGGCCTTGAGCTGTCTGAAGATCTTGAACTTTGTAGTAGGCTGACTTTGAGCTGAGGATCGACTCCGAATCCAACTGTAAGAATGAAGGTGAGATGATCAACTCTCATGGAACGTTATGGTGAGTACATAACTTCTTTTTCTTTTTAGGTTCATAGGTTCATAGGTAGGTACTAGGCTATTGGCCCTAGAGCCTATATAAGCCTATCCAAAAATGTACCCTGGCTTTCACCACCCAAGAAAATAATTTTCCTGTGCCCCTGTCGAGCAGAGCCACAGAAGTGATCCCTGGGGTGAATTTCCTATTTCCCATCCAATCATAACCCATCTTGTGACATAGGGATTTATACCTAGTTTAGTGAGCTTATCTATAATTCCAGAGTGGGGGATGGTGTTGAAAGCCTTGGCGAGGTCTAGATAAGCTGTGTGAACCACCTTACCCTCATCTATGGCTTTGGTGACTACTTATAGGTTCATAGGTAGGTACTAGCTTTTTGCAGGAAGGAAAGACCCCCTTTACCCACCCCCCAGGCAAAAAACAATTTTCCTGATTCCCAATGTACTGCGATGTTGTGAAGAATAGCTTGTAAAGTTTGATCAGATGATTTTCAATCAATTGTACCAGCTTTTTATTTTTTCAACACACTGCCTTTTTTATTAGAGGCCATCATCCCATATATGTGCACATATGCACACATGCACACATATGCATACATATGTATATATATATATATATATATATATATAAATATGTAAATATAAATATATATATATATATATATATATATATATATATATATATATATATAAATATGTAAATATAAATATATATATATATATATATATATATATATATATATAAATATGTAAATATAAATATATATATATATATATATATATATATATATATATATGTGTGTGTGTGTGTGTGTATATGTAGTGAGAGGGAGAAAGAGAGAGAGATACCGGGCCAGTGTGAGAGCTGTGTATTAGTGGGGTATATGCCCTTTCCATGCTGTTGTATGATCTTGGAGTTGGTAAAGATAAATAGTAGGGTTCATGAGGTGGTCCTTTTACACAAGGTCATATCTCTCAAATCTGCCTGACCTTGCAGAACATCCCTGATTTTGCTTATATTTTTATCCTGTTCCCTCATGACATCTTTGAATTTCTGGTAAATCATTTATATGCCAGATATTAAAAGATTCATACTGCTTATGTTAAAAATGCTTGTTTATGTAAACCCTGGTGTTCTATTAAAATGAATTAGAGTAATATTTAAAGTTTGTCCCTGACTTTGTACACCCCCCCCCACATTATGTTTGACTTCACCCAGAATTCTTGAGTAAAAGAAGTTAAGAGGTATATATGTGAGATGCTCACTTCCAACCCTGCCATTTAATAAAATATAATGAGCAAAGATATATGTCCTTTTGTGTGAACCAGCAGAGATTTGTACTGCTTTCTCTCTTATATGGCATTTCATGTTCAAATTAGAGAAGGGCTTATGTATTACAACACATGCAAGTTATCCCAAACTGGCAACACAGATACATCTCTAAGAATGCTTAGTGTACTTTAAGAACTGGTTAGATTAAATACACTGGTCTTGTAACAACAATAGTCTGTGCTTCAGTGCTCAAAGAAGAAGCACAATTGTGGTCTGGAAAAAATTAAAATTTGATGAGAAATCAGATGGCCAACTCCAAAAACCTAAAAGCAAAATGAAAGGCCTGGGAGCTCTGTTTTACATGAACTGGGAGTTTGTTCCAGAGGAGTGGCAACCTCTGGGAGGCATATCTGTCTCTCCAGCATGTCCTATTAATATTGCAGGCTAGGTTAAGATCCCATCTTATCCCATTGGACTTGTAGATATACAGCAGCTTCATCAAGGCAGGGTCTGAGACTGCTCTGTAGGCCAGGCACAAGTCATCTCTACACAGTCTATTATGCTACTGAGTAAAGTGATAGGGACTTCAGTCTGTGTTGTAGGCCCTCAATTTTCTTGGTGAGTAACTTCTAAGGTCTCTCCAGTTGCTGCAGATGTCTGTTGAGGTACATACAGAAGGGAGCATTGTACTATATTATTCATCTGTTGAGAGCCGAGTACAGGGGAGTTATAACCTCCTTAGCTTTGAATGCTATACCCTTGCTTATGTGGTGTGCAGAGTAGAAGGCCTTCTTTACTACTGTGGATGCCTGATGATCAAATTTAAGGCTGTTATCAATTTCCATTCCTAAATCTGTCACAACTGGGTTTGAACTTAGGGGGATATTATTAATACTGTAAATAACAGGGGTTTCTCCTGTGCCAAAGGGGATGATAATGCATTGTTTTTACGTTTAATTTAAGTCCGTGACTTCGACACCAATCATTTGTCTGTGTAAGCCCATTTTGTAGTATCTTGACATCTTTGGAGGATTAGATGATTGCACCCAGTTTGCAGTCATCAGAAAACTTGGTAAGCCATAGGCCATCTATTTTCACCTGGATTTCTGAAAAAATAGATAAACAGTAGGGGGCCTAGCACAAATCCCTGTGGAACACAACTGGTAGCAGGTTTGCTAGCAGAGGTGGCATTCCCAGTTTTGACTGTATGTGTTCTGTTTGTGAGCTAGTTGGCAACCCATCTAGTGATGTAAGGTTAATCCCCAGCTGGGTGAGTTTCTCTATGATGCCTGAGTGAGGGATTGTGTCAAAGGCCTTGGCTAGGTTGAGACAGGCAGTGTGAACTGTTTTGCCTTCATCGAGGGCCTTGGTGACATTCTTGAAGAAGTCCACCAGGTTTAGCAGGCAAGATGTGCCCTTAAAAGAGCCAAACTGGGTTGCATCAAGAGTTTGAAGGTCTCCTATATCCTTGTTGATAAGATCCATGAAGATTTTCTCCATGGTCTTGCAGATGAGGCTGGTTATGCTTATGGGTTTGTCATTCCCCGGGCTAGTTGAGGGCCCCCTTTGTACAAAGGTATTATGATTGCTGTTTTCCACTTAGCTGGGACAAAGCCAGTGCTTAAACTGAGATTGAAGAGTGGCTAACTCCTGTTTTAGACCATTTAATAGGGAGCCTGTAATGTTCTCTGGTCCCATAGAGGTTGTGTTTTTGACCTTGGAAAGTGTGGCTATGACCTGCTCTCTGGAGATACTACTCAGAGGACTGGCGACAGGTATATTATGGAGTATGACTGGTGGAGACAGAGGAGTGAAGTTTTCACCAAACCTGTCCCCTAGCAGGTTGGCAATGTCCTCTGGTTTAGTATAAGTGGTACCATCCACAGCTAGTTTGGCACAAAACTGGGCCTTCCCTTTTAGATTTCAAAAGTAGCTAAAGAATGCTTTATAATTTACCTTAACTAGGGATGCTAATTTAGTTTTATAATTAGCTTTAGAGGACTTTACAAGATGCATAATCTTCTTGTTTATGCTTTGGAGGGAGTTCTTCCTTTGCTGGGACTGTTCCCTCTTGTTTTTAGACAGCAGTTTCTTTCACTTATTGTATAACCTATTTATGCTGGATATCTACTAGGGTGGCTTATTTTTTCATGATGATCTTGATTTGATCTGTTCTGGTATGGCTGAGTCTGTACATTTATATAGGTGTTTATACAGGACATTTGTGTACACCTCATTATAGAGGTCATTGCTGTCAGTGTTGGCGGGGCGTCTGAAACTATTGATGCCATCACTCAGTAGGCTATATAGTTTGCTTTGGAGAAATTTTTTAACCTTTTTGCTTCTGAGAGTGGGTCAGGTACAATCATTATTTCAAATGAGAATGATTTATGATTGGACTTTACCAGGGAGGGCCCCACACATGAGGTGGTGCATTGATCTCCCATGTTGGTGAGCACTAGGTCAAGGATCCACAAAACAAACTAGTAAGTGACCACACAGAACTGTACAACTCAACAAATAACCCAAAAAAGGATGTTAGAGCCCCTTGTGGGGGTGCTGACTGTCTGGACCAAAGCATTTGTGTTAACAAGTCCAGGAACCTTTGGGTGAGCTTATTTGTGCTCATATATGTTACCCAGTTGATGGAAGAATAGTTAGTCACCCATGACCAGGGTATTTGACTGTACTGAGAGTGACTCAAATAGGTCTAGGTAGGCTGTGTGGTTTTCATGGTTTATGGTGGGGCACCTATAGCTAACAATGATGTGAAGGGGAGTCTTTCCTACAGTTAGTTGGACTTGGAGTAACTCTAGGGAGTCGTACTGTTTAACCAGTCTAGAGGTGTATATGTCTTTAATGAAGATGGATACTCCTCTTCCCTTGATTTCGAAGTTCGTTGTGTGGTCTGAATGTGTGGAAGGCATTGTAGCCCTGCATAACTGGGGTACTCTCTCAGGCCTTGATCCATGTCACTGTGACTGCACAGACATCAGCATCTTCCAGGCTGAGAAGTGCTTCATTTGTGTGGTTTCTGATTTAGACTCCTAGCATTAAGCAGCATAACCCTGAGTTTGTTTCTGGAGGATATTTTTACGTTGGGAATTTTGTTCTTATGATATTACCTAAAAAAGGCAGTATGAGGGAGGCAAGTACCATTGCCAGCAACCTAAAGTCTAGAAGACTATAATTGGCAAAGCAAAGTGGTCTGCAAGTCATATCATCCCAGGTTGTCAGATAATGGATCCCCCTGAAATGACACCAGAAGCTTAGCCAATTGTTGAAGTCAATCGTTTTTTGTTTGTATTGTGGTACCATTCTGGGTGATGGAAGATTGCTGCTTAGAGCTAGGGACATACCTGCCTGGGACACATAACTTGAAAGCTCTATCATGTCTCTCTTTAGATAGTCCAGTGAGATATGTTTCAAGTCATTCACTCCAACATGGACTATGACAGAGTCATAACAATACTTGTTGTTGAGAGACTTGAGTGCGTTTGTGATTCGGTTGATCCTGGCACCAGATAGGCAGCTGACCATGACCCACTCCTTGTCCAGCCTAGTGAGGGGGACATCTGTGTATCTTAATATGGAGTCACCTATGATCAAGACATTTGGTTTAGGTATGTTTTGCCTTAGGGGCTTATTGGATGAGACACCGATATGTGTGTTATTATGTGAAGTGGCTGCTGTTGGGACCATATTGTGTGCAGGAGATTTGTGCTTGGGAGGTGTTTGCTCTTTTGGTATATTTCTAGTGAGTACCTTCGCATATGTGGGTTTATGTGTTGTGTGCTTGTTATGTGTGGGAGGTGGAGTGTGGGTGCTGGCAGCCTGCTTGGTATTTGGTTTGTTGTTATGTGAGAGAAAGAGAGCACTGATTCCAGATTCATAGTATACATACATCTCTTACATATTGTATTTGCATGTTTTAGGAGTAGTAGGTTGTCTGGATACATGAGGCAATTGCTACATTGCCTCAGGATGTCCATGTCAATCAAGCTGGCTGGAGAAACGGTGGGAAACTGATCTTCTGTTATGCCAGGTGTATTCTGTAATAATTGATGGACGGTGGGCTAGATGGAGCAGGTTCTGTTGTAGAACTAGTAAAATCAGCTAATCTGTGGGAGGTTTATTGGTAGAATCCTGTGACAGCACCTCAAAAAGTGTAGCTGGGTTGCTCTCTAGGCAACAGTGCACAACTGCATTGTGCGCTGAAAAGCAAGTAAGCTTAGGAAGGTTCTCTAGCAGTTATCTAGGGAAGATTCAACTTTTTAAGCATTTGTATTTATACATGGCAGTGCTAACCCCCGTTGCATGGTGCACAGCTACGAGCAAATGCTGTGCTTAAATACAGTTTTCAAACAATCCAACCAGTAAGAAAGCCCAAGACTGAGCCTTGTTCCAACAATGCCCAACTCAGATGGGTCCTTGACTACACTCTTCTGCCACAAGAGTACAGGAAAGCCCACTTAACTCATTCCCTCCAGTAGAGCTCTTTTAAGTGTGTACCTTTAACTCCCAGTGGGTGTGGCTTCAGTTTTTTAAAAATTAAGTTATCACCCCACAGTTCTACCAAATACTAATTGACAGAGCTCATATATGAATACAGTTGTGCTTGCCATCATGTATGCTTCAAGCTAAAATATTCTGATACCTTGTGTGTAGCATGGTTTTGGAATTATTAATGCAAGTATGAACAAGTAATATTTGATGCCTAGAGGAGCAGTAGGAGGTAATTACAGAAACGCCTGGAGATGTCACTCGGCTGTAATGAGTTAAAGGGAGAGTGTCAAGTTTCCCTGCAGCTGTCATTGTTTTGATTAAGCTGGTAGGTCAGGTGATCCTATTGTTTACATTTATTCAGCTTTTCAACAATGTGCATAATTAGTTGTAGATGACATCACCTATTCTCAGCCAAAAGACATAATAAGACATAATAAATCTACTTGCTGACAAATTCAGCTCAAATATCACCTCCCCATCACCCCCCAGTTCTCCCCCCAAAAATACCCTTTACCACTCCACTGCCAATTATCTTCAAATAACATGTTGCCACTGTGCTCTCTAAGGCAAAAATCATGGCTTCAATGGGGCCTGACAATGCACCCAGTTGCCTCTTAAACAGCTTAAATCAGGACTTATCAAGCCCATTAGGATCTCTTTTTAACCACAGCCACTGGACTGACTTTGTCCTGATAGATTGATGAACAGCAACAGTCATCTCCCTGCATAAAGAGGGCCATCTACTGACCCAGGAAATTACAGACCCATAAGTTTGACTAGTCTTATATGTAAGGACATGGAAAGAATAATCATGGACCACATAAATAATGACATAGGAGACCTCCAAACACTGGACTTGATCCAATTTGGCTTTGTCAATGTCAGGTCATGCCTACTGAATCTGGTGGATTTTTTTGAGAAAGTCACTAAGGCCATGGATGAGGGTAAAATAGTACATGCTATCTACCTCGTCCCAGCCAAGGCATTTGACACAATTCCTCACTCAGGTATTATGAATAAACACACAAAACTGGGCATAAATACCTATGTCACCATATGGATAGCCATTTGGCTCATGGACAGGATGCATGTGGTTAAAACTGGTGAATCCAGATCCAGCAAGAGGCCAGTTACTAGTGGTGTGCCACAGGGATCAGTACTAGAACACTCGTGTTCAGAATATTCTTCACTGAAGTCAAGGAAAATGTGGAAGACTTCTGGATGACTAAGTTTGCAGACAACTGCAAGCTGGGGACAATCACTGAATCACTCAATGATGCAGATATCCTCTGGGAGGGTCTAGATCAGACAAATGAGTGGTGCAGAACCATGGCCTAAAACTAAATGACAACAAATGTATTGTAATACCCTTTGGGAAGTCAAATATCCCTCCAAATTACAACATCAATAAAATATCCCTTAGAGTGGACTCAGAGGTGAGAGATCTAGTTATACAGATAGATAGTAGCCAGAACTTTGACCGCCATTTGCCCACAGTGGTGAGGAAATCCTTTCATGTGGCACAATGTATAAATAAAGGCATGGCATCCAGATCCAAGAAAATTATAGTTTTGCTGTACCCAGCCCTCATAAGACCAATAATCAAGTACAATGCACCTTTTGGCATGTACTTGACTAGGCACTTACAGCAGCAGGAATGATCTCAGAGGTTCTGCACAAAGAAAATACATGGTGTAAATAACATGAATTGTGTAACTAGGCTAAAAGCCCCATCACTTTACTCTGTCTCCTACCAATTATTAAAGGTGACCTATGCCTGACATACAAGGTACTCACAAAACTAGCCCTGATGGAGCTGTTACAAATCGGCAAGTCAAACAGCATGGGGAGGGATCACCCGATCCAGGGATCTAAACGTAGTCAGCAACTCAAACAAAACATCCTGGAGAGACAGATATGCGTCTCAGAGATTGCCCCTTCTTTGAAACAGGCGTCCTATTCACATTAAGCACAGCCCTTCCCTGACCCTCTTCAAAAGCAATTTGGATCAATGGATGGGGGATCGCAAAATTACACCTGGGGTAGTGCCTGTGTCCCTTATGGACAGGGGCAATCTGCAAGATACTCAATGCACAGGTACAAGTCCATGCCACCCTTTTGCCCTTAGGGGTCATTTATTGTGTAAAATTGGGTTATATTGGCTAGGTTTGTAAGGGTCCTTTAGCCATTAGCCTAGTAATCTCCTATGAACCTATGAAAACAAGCTCCCTTGGTGGACATTCAGTATAAATAGGTTGCGCAACAAAAGAAATAAAATCCTGTCCCAAAAATAGGAAGGGCTATACCGAAAAGACACAAAACTCCCTCATCAGCCTCAGTAAGTAACTAAGGGTAATAATCAAGTCCACCACAGCTAACTTTGAGGTAAAAATAGCCTCCAGGCTAAGGATAACCATAAGGCATTTTTCAGTTGCTTACACAACCTTAAAGGGAACACACGACAGTGTACTGAACTAACAGTAAATGGAACTTCCTATACTGAACTGAGGAATATAGTAAAGTTGCTGGGTGATATATTTTGTTCCAATTTCAGCCCCTATCTTTCACAGTTACCCCCAGAAATACTCTGCACCATTTCTCCCCGACTGTTAGTAATGGACAGGTCCTCATTACACTCTCCAGAGCCAAACACTACATCAGTAGGATCTGATAATATACCAGGATGTCTCCTGAATAGCTTGAAATACAACCTGTCATTCCCACCAGAATATCTATTCAACTACAGCTTCCAGACAAGCTTTGTCCCTAGGCAATGGAGAATTTCAATGGTAATCCCTCTACATAAAGATGGACCATCAACAGACCCAGGGAACTACAGACCCATAATTTTAACTAGTTTTGTATGGAAGGCTATGAAAAGAATTACTGTGGACCTGATTAACAAAGACAGAGGAAAACTTCTAACACTAGACCTATCCCAGTTCATTTTTTCAAGGACAGGTTATGCCTACTAAACCTGGTGGACTTCTTTGAGAAGGTCACTAGAGCATGGATGAGGGTACAACAGTGCATACTGCCCAGCAGGATCTGGCAATGGTATTTGACACAATACCTCACTCAGGTACTATAGACAAACTCACAAATTTAAGCATAAATCCCTATGTCACTCAATGGATAGCCAAATGGCTCAGGGATAAGACACATGAGGTTAGGTTGGGGGAATCTGCCTCCACCAAGAGGCCTGTTACTAGTGGTGTCCCACAGGGCTTGGTACTCTGACCTCTTCTGCTCAAAATATACTTCTCTGAAGTCAAGGCAAATGTTGAGGGTCTTTGGCTGACCAAATCTGCTGATGACTGCATGCTGGGTGCAATCATTGAATCCCCCAGAGTTGTAGATATCCTCCAGAAGGGTCTGACACAGACAAATAACTGGTTCCAGAATCATGGCCTAAAGGTCAATGCAAAAAAGGCATAATTATACCTTTTGGAAAAACAACCATCCCTGCAAATAATATCATTGATAGCATTCTCCTAAGAGCAGACCAAGTGGTAAGGGACTTGGGATCTTAGAATGATAGTAACCGGAACTTTGATCATTATGTGTCCATGGTGGTGAGAAAATCCTTCCATGTGACACAGTAAGTTCATGGCATCCATTTCTAATAAGATCACAGTCCCACTATACTCATCCCTCATTAGACCAATAATCAAGTAATGTTCATCCTTCAGCATGTACATGATCAGACATTTGCAACGGATGGAGCAGCCACAGAGGTTCCCCACTAAAAGAATACAGGGTGTAAATAACATGTCCCTGTGGACCATCTCAAAGCCCTTTCCCTGTACTTGGTCTCCTACAGACTACTGAGGGGCGATCTGTACTTAACCAACAAGGCATTTTCTGATCCAGCCCTGTTGGATCTGCTGTACATTATCAAAACAAAAAGCACTATAATTACCTGGTCTAAGGATCTAAACCCCATCTTTGACATAAAAAAAAAACATATTAGTGCAATAGGTGTATGTCTTGTGAGGTTACCCTTCTCTGGAACAAACTTTCATTCATGTGAAACCAACCTTTTCCCTAAGCCTATTCAAATGCAGTTTGGACAAATAGATGGGGAATTGCAGATTCACCCAATCTTATCTCCTGTGGCCCTTGTGAACAGGGGCAGCTTATAGATGCACTAAGGCACAGATATATGCAAAGTATGTGGAAGTCCATCACTGGTTACTTAGAATGGCAGGGAGAGAACCAACAGTGTACAGGCTATTTTATGACATCATCCATTTCTCTGAGGTCACAGGAAGTATAGATTGTACCCATGTTACTATCAAGGATCAATCAGATGTAGATGGCCTGCAATATATTAACAGGAAGGGCTTTCATTCTCTATAATGCTAGTTGATCTGTGCATCACCCAGACAGTTCATATGATTCACACATTTTGCACACAAACTACCTATACCAAAGCGTCCTGCAAGGACACTCTACAAGGTCACTTATCCCAAAAATAAGGCATGATGGTGAGTATTGAACCTCATAGGAATCCTATTTGATGCACTTGGCAGTTCACACTTACTAAGTTGAATACCAAAAAGAAACTGAAAACACCTCCCTTAAATTGCTAAACCATAGCAGCAAAGACTGCAGTGTAATCACTCTAATCTGCTAAATCTATTCATCTGACAGAGCTTATTCACTGGTGATCACTGAAAATTGACTGTTGATTGTAACCCCTGACCACTTACACCCATGCTAGCTGCCCTCTGTAGTCCATCTAGTTATGGTACTAGTGGTACTTGGTCTGTGAGTATCAGAACAATAAAATAATGTTGTACGATAAAGTAATTTGCTGTAAATCCAGAATATATTGCAAACATATTGTAAACTGTGTTGTAAATAGAGTGTTTTAGAAATGGTTTTGTAAAAGGTTAGCAAAGAGAATTCTATTAAAAAGCAATAATCTTATTATATGATGTATTAAAAGGAGGGCTGTGACAATGGTAATCAGAGATGTTGGCTTCTCAATGCAGGGATTAATAAGTAAATGGAACAGAGGTTCTGGTAAGTGTGATGTAACAAAGAAGAGACAAGCTGGAAGAACTTGAAGTGGCCCGGAAGTTTTCTACTAGAATTCAGACAGGAAGAAGTTGTATGAAATCTACTTGCAACTGTAGCAGAAGGAACATGAGAGACTGTATAACTTTTATTATCATATCTGTGATAACAAAGTGTCTGTGTAGTATTCTTTCTTGTTTAATAAAAATCACATTATTTTATTGAATTGCCTCTGCTGTTTTGTTCAATACCATGGATATATGAAAGCACCATGGCTGGTCAATTTATCATTTAAAAAAAACATCTTGTTGATGCTTGTTTTTATCTCAGTTTGTACTACAGTCAACATAAGTACAGTCAAATGCAGCATGTAATTTTGTGTATATTTTAGTTTGGACACTGTTGGAGTTAATATGTATAACTGCATATTCCAAAAAAAAAAGGATTTTGTAGAAGGTCAAGACCCCTACAGCACCCCATTTAACCTCCTCACCCCTAATATATATTAAATCTGAGACTGAATAAAAATGGGGAAAAGGAGACACTTCCATAACCTCACTGTCTGTAAATTCAATAATAAGATGCTGAACTCGGGTTTACTCAGTACCAGACTTGCGCATAAACAAGCACAGACATTTCAAGATCTCTCACAAATACACACAATAATGTCACCATCATACACGCATACAACTTTCCGTCCATATATTTAACACTAACACACATACGTACACTTTTGACCAGCAACAGTCTAGATTTAGGGATGTCATTTGCACCCTTTACTTACCAGTCATTGGGCTAGTCATTGCATATAATGGCCTCTTTGGCATCTGCCTGTTCAAACACATGTAACAACGGTAATGCCTACAGAGATAACTTACTGAATGGATACAAGACCTGAACAGCCTGCCTGACATGGACCAACTGAAATCCCTGTCACTATACTAGGTATCCCATAGGCTGCTAAGAGGTGACCTATGTCTGGCAGACAAGGCATCCTTCAACTCATTACTGATGGATTTACTGCACATCAGTAAATCAAAAGGCATCAGAAATACTCAGTCTAAAGATCTAAACCTCTTCTGCAACATCAATAGAATGGTTTGGAGTGACAGGCATATTTTGCAGAGGATACTGCTGCTGTGGGAACACTCCCCAACCACATAAAACAAAGTTCACCCCTATCCATTTTCAACTGTAGATTAGATCTATGGGTGGGAAACAGAAAACTTACCATAGGATTGCCCCCTGTACTACTGATGGACAGAGGCAGCTCCTAAATGCTTTATCCTATGCATGGGTCCCCCCAAAATATCTATAGTAAAATCCTAGTTATTCTCATTAGGGGTAGTATATACTTATCAACCATGGGATGGGTAAGGCCAATCTGTAACTTAATGGCATATAGTATTTTGATCACAAAAAAGGGAAATTGTCAGGACTTAAAATGACCTGCAAGATAAGCTAGCATAGTACTCACCTATGAGCCTGTAATCTTATATTGGACCTGCATGTGCAAAATGCACAAAAAAAGTCATCAAAAACTAGGAATGCTTTACAAATCCAAAAACTTTCTCGCCAACACAACTATAACTACACTTGCCACTACTTACCTCCTCCCTTCACTACTTTATAGCACTTCTATTCTTACTAACCTCCAGGCATCACAAAAAGCAAAATGTGAGCAATACTGCAGCAAATACTCCTTTCAGAGCAGTATAACACTAAAAGCCTAAACTGGCTAGAACTACCCCAACAACTAACATATAAACTGCTTCTTCCCACCTATGAAATTATCCAGCATGCATCTGCTTGTCTGGCACTAAATACCATTCTACACACCTGTATTTGGACTCAGTCATTATGATCTACTGAGGAAAAAATTCTGTCTGTCCACAAGCCTATCGAACCTGTTGTTGGACATGGTCTATACTTATGCCATGTTGCAAAGGCCTGGAACTCCTTATCTATATCCATCAGATCAATGTCCTCCCTTCTGTCTTTTAAAACCATTCTGAAATAGTTCCTAGCCAAAACCTGTCTCTGTTTTTGTTCTTGCTTAACCCCAGGATAAACAATATTCGTAATTATGAACACGTTCCTATTCATACCTTACACCTCCTTACTCCCCCTTTTTGCTCATTTCCTGACTTTATATCTAAATATGTGATATTCTTTTTTTTTCCTCACTTCGTATTGCAATTCCTGTATGCATTACATTAACTAACCTTTAACTTCTAAAAACTGTCTAAAATGTCATTAATTATTAAGTTATTGTTATACAAGTTGTATCTGTTTTTCATTAATGTTGTCACATTATGGACTGGATTCATGAAAGCCTACACTAAGTGCACACAATCTGTATTCAAGAAAATTCCTACCACATTTTTTTGTGCTGTCTGTTCACTCAGACAGATTATACTAAGTGTACATGTATTCTGCACTTTCTGGTAACCTTTATGAATCCCTGTCAGTATTTAAGACTACAAGAAAATTCAGCAGGAAAACTAAAATTAGGAGGAAAAAGTTGAGAGTTAAACTTATGTTGCCTATTCACTCAGAACAGTGTACACTTAGTGTAGGCATCCACGAATCCTGGCCTATGTCTTATGTAGTATAATTATTTAACTGTAGATGTTTTCTATTATTTTGAAGCTTGTAAAATTACTCCCTATTAATACACAATACTATACTAAAATATAATATACACATATAAAACTTGTGATTGCAACAACTATCAACTACCCAAAATGAAAACCCAAATCAAAGCAAACATGAGAACTACACCAAAACCTAAATCTGTATATGAGAGCCAAAAGCACATAGCATTTTTCACTTCAAAAGTACAGACTAATAAGGAAATGCAATATATTACAGTATACAAGATGTCTCATAATATTACCATGATATGTAACGCAAGTCCTCCCTGTCAAAAAAACTGAGAGAAAATTACACTCAGAGAAGGAAATCTGTGGAAGTAAATGGCCACCCACACAACAAAAGACTGAAAAACAAAGCAATACTACTTGACATTAACTGCTTCATGCTGCTCAACTCTTCCTAATTTTGCCTCATATTATTACCCTTCTCCTTGTAAAATGTTTTGATTTTCTGGTAAATCACTGAAGATAACAGTCAGTGATGTTCCATACTTCTTAATCTTTAGGAAATCAGTGTAGTTGGAAACAGTTGTTTCTCTACTAACTTGTAAGTGAATTAGAGGTGATATTTAAAAATTATCCCTGATTTTGGACATTTTCCCCTTTCCATTACTTTGGCTTTGTCCCCATGTCTTGCACAAAACAAATTTGAGAGATATGCTGACCTTAAAGGAAACACTCAGCAGTGTGCAGAACTGGTAGTAAAAGGCACAGATTTCACTGATCAGTGTGACATAGCAAATCCACTGGCTGATAAATTTAGCTCTGACTTCACCCCTGCCACCCCCCCAGTGAAATCCTTTCTAGCATATCCCCAACTATCAACAGGGAGCAGGTCCTAGTGGCACTCGCTAAGGCCAAAAACACTGTTTCAATGGTCCCCTACAGTATCCCTTGTTGCCTCCTAAATACCCTAAAACAAGACCTAGCAGGACCACTTGAGACACTCTTCAACTACATACAGTAGAGAATCAATTATCTGAATGTCAATTATCTGAAACGCCAATTATCTGAACACAGCCTTCCAAAGTTTTAAGATAGGAAAAATCATGAATTCTGAATATGTAGACATTATAAGTATTTGCTTGTGTGTGTATTTTGAGCTTGTAGTCGACTCATGTGTGAAACATATTTTTTATTGTCCGCTGGAATCACCAAATGGTTGAAAAGTATATTCGCTGAGTGCAGGAAAAACAAGATTTTTGAAGTTTTTTATTTGATTCAATGTACGTTTGAGTATCTGAACAGTTTAATTATCTGAACTACCCCAGGTCCCAATTAGTTCAGATACTGTACTCAAAACAGGTTATGAGCCAGGTGAATAGAAGGGTGTAATGGTCATCTCTTTTCATAAGGGTGGATCATCAACTGATCCCAGGAACTACTGACCCATCAGTCTGACAAGTCTTATATGCAAAGCCATAGAACAAATTATCATGAAAATTATCAACAAGGACATTAATAACCTACAGACACTTGATCCATCCCAGTTTGACTTTGTTAAGGGAGGGTCTTGCCTACTCAACCGGTTAGACTTCTTTTGAGATGGTCAACCAAGCCACGGATGAGGGGAAAACAGTGCATACCACCTACCTTGACCTGGCTAAGGCGTTCAGTACAATTCCCCACTCGGGTAATGTTGACAAACTCTCAGAACTAAATCCAAACTTAACTCACTGGATTTCTGGCTGTCTCACAGATAGGACCCAAAAAGCCAGGATTGGTGAGACTACCTCCACTAGGAGACCAGTCACCAGTAGAGTACCCCAGTGTCTTTGTTGGGCCAGCTCCTGTTTAGCATCTACTTGTCTGAAATAAAGGAAAATGTCAACGGCTTCTGGCTTACCAGATTTGCCGATGACTGTAAATTGAAAGTTATCATAGATTCCCACCATGGCAGCAACATCCTACAAGAGGTTCTGACTGCAAGGTCACTCAACCTTCGGGTGAGAGAGTACTTCCTTATTATTAAGATTCAATAACCTTGATTGCAGTGTTGCAGCAATCATTGATGTTATTGCATTCAGTTGTTTTTTTCTGCAATGCAGCAGCATACAACTAAAGTTCTGCCAAACAAACTAGGGGCTGCCTAGCATTTTGTATGCATACAAATAAAGTTCTGCCAAACAAACTAGGGGCTGCCCAGCATTTGGTATGCATACAACTAAAGTTCTGCCAAACAAACTAGGGGCTGCCTAGCATTTAGTATGCATACAAATAAAGTTCTGCCAAACAAACTAGGGGCTGCCCAGCATTTAGTATGCATACAAATAAAGTTCTGCCAAACAAACTAGGGGCTGCCCAGCATTTAGTATGCATACAAATAAAGTTCTGACAAACAAACTAGGGGCTGCCCAGCATTTAGTATGCATACAAATAAAGTTCTGACAAACAAACTAGGGGCTGCCCAGAATTTAGTATGCATACAAATAAAGTTCTGACAAACAAACTAGGGGCTGCCCAGCATTTAGTATGCATACAAATAAAGTTCTGACAAACAAACTAGGGGCTGCCCAGCATTTAGTATGCATACAACTAAAGTTCTGCCAAACAAACTAAGGGCTGCCCAGCATTTAGTATGCATACAACTAAAGTTCTGCCAAACAAACTAGGGGCTGCCCAGCATTTAGTATGCATACAACTAAAGTTCTGCCAAACAAACTAGGGGCTGCCCAGCATTTTGCATGCATGCAAATAAAGTTCTGCCAAACAAACTAGGGGCTGCCCAGCATTTAGTATGCATACAAATAAAGTTCTGCCAAACAAACTAGGGGCTGCCCAGCATTTAGTATGCATACAAATAAAGTTCTGCCAAACAAACTAGGGGCTGCCCAGCATTTAGTATGCATACAAATAAAGTTCTGCCAAACAAACTAGGGGCTGCCCAGCATTTAGTATGCATACAAATAAAGTTCTGCCAAACAAACTAGGGGCTGCCCAGCATTTGGTATGCATACAAATAAAGTTCTGCCAAACAAACTAGAGGCTGCCCAGCATTTAGTAAGATTGTCTTTCTCTCAATTTCCTTTCTAATGCTAGAAAGTCAGTTCAGATCTCCTTGATGCAGGTTAGCACTTGCTGTATGGTACTTTATTCTGCTGACAGGGAATCGTCTGTTCAACATAAATTGCTGATATTTCACTGTGGAATGACCTTTGAGGCGATCAATGTAACGAAACATTACATGAAAGGGAAGCTTCGCATACAGCTGGTGAAAGGGTCATTGTCCCTGGATTTTTTTTTCTATTGGTCAGTTCACTATGTGTGAAGAACTTGCAAGAAAATGAAAAATATTCAACAAATATTTAATACAACAGAGCAAGCCGGCTCTTCCTGTAATTTCTTCTGCCTTCTTTCCTCATCTTCTTCCTTACGTGCTCCAGCCTGTATTAAACTCTGCTCATCCTAATAACTATATTCTAAAACAACACTTATTTAGATGGTGGCTTTAATCAGACTATCAATTCATATTTTACACACACATATACACGTGAGCACACACACAAGCAGATTCCATTTACTAAATGCCTGTATCATTTCTAACGTTTTCCATGAAAACTCATGGGATATTGGGTATCAATCACAATGATGCAGTAGTCAGTGAGGCTCTCTAGATTCTGCCCGAGTCCACTTCAGCTGATCTTTTTTCATCTCATATTTTTTTCTGTGGTTATATTTGTATCAGTATAACTGACTATTGTTTTTACCCTGGCTTGTTAGCAGCTGACACAAAAATTAATAACACCATGTCCTACTAAATTGCATGTGGTATCCATTTGCATTTGTTGTAAAAAGGAACTGTTTGCTCCAGAGTCAGTATTTACAAAGTGATTATTTTGGATTTTATGGTGGAAATAAACCTGGTAACACTCCATGAAAACACTACAAATTCTTAAACCCTTTTCTCTATTCTGTATTAAGTGCTCATCTTCTATTTAGAGTTTCACTGTAATGACCACTGTCTCACATTCTTCAGTTAATATTTATACAGACAAACAAAAGAATATTCAGTTTTCATATTACGCATCAAACTATAAAAATATATTTATATTCAGCAAGTCTGAACTTAAAATCCTTTAATCAAATCTAGTTGTCCAAGCCTATCTTATCTTACCCATCACCGACAAAATTGCTTAACTTTAATTATATATAATTGCTTTTATTCTTTTTGGTATGTCTGGACCACCTGCTCACATAATCCCTATTGCTTTTTTGGAGTCTGTCTTCCATCTCTGAAGGGTAAAAAATGTAAGGCCCTCAAAAGGGCACCTTACATCCTCCTCCTTAGAAGTAATGTCATACATGAATGCTTTTCTCTTACCAGACAACAGGTATAAAAAGTTTTAAACCCTCTGCTAACACAGCCAACAAAGATTCCCATGCAGAGGAGTACATGAATCCCTTGTATAGACACTTAACTGTATAGACTTGGCCATACCTGACCAGGTCAAAACCATGTCCCCTCAGAAAAAAACCAAGCCACCCTGGTGGACCTCAAGTTTAAATATGTTATATAACAAAAAGAAGAAACTGATGTCTAAGAACAAGAGGGAACTTACTCAGCTGAGGAAGAACACCCTCCTGAGCTTGAACAAGCAAATCCAATATCTTGTAAAGTCCTGTAAAGCTAACTATGAAGCTAAATGGGCATCCCAGCTAAGGACACTCATAAGGCATTTTTTGCTGTGTCCGAAATCTAAAAGGGAATGCCCAGCTATGTGCTGAACTTATACTGAACCTGAGGAAATAGCCAACCTGCTAGCTGACAGATTTGGTGCAAACTTCACCTCCTGTCCCCACCAGCCACACCCCAAAGCATACACAACACCAGTCCTCTGCCTAGCATCTCCAAAGAGCAGGTCATATCCATGGTCTCCAATGCCAAAAACATGGCCTCTATGGGACCAGATAATATCCCAGGCTGATTACTAGACAATCTAAAACAAGACCTAACAGAACCACTGAGCACTGTTTAACCATAGCCTGAGAACTAGCTTTGTTCCAACAGAGTGGAGAACAACAACAGTAATCCTCTTGCACAAAGGGGGCCCATCAACCGACCCTGGAAACTATAGACCCATAAGTCTAACCAGACTTATCTGCAAGGCCTTGGAAGGAAACATCATGGAGCTTATCAACAAGGACAGAGGTGACCTTCAAACTCTTGACCCAATCCACTTTGGCTTTCGTAAGGGTAGATCATGCTTATTAAATCTGGTGGACTTCTTCGATAAAGGATAAAGGCAAAACAGTACCTACTACCTATTTTGACTTTGCCAAGGCTTTTAACACAATCCTCCACTCATGTATCATTGAGAAACCCTCCCAGCTGGGGATTAACCATTACATCACCAGATGAGTAGCCAACTGGCTCACCAACATAATGCATGCTGTCAAAGTTGGGGATTCCACGTCTACCATTAAACCAGTTACCAGTGGCATACCACAAAGATTTGTGCTGGGCCCTCTATGGTTTGGAATCTACCTTTCGGAAGTCTGGGCAAAAGTAGATGGCCTGTGGCTTACCGAGTTTGCTGATGATTGCAAACTGGGTGCAATCATAACATATTACAAAAGGGGATAACACCGACAAATGATTGGTGCCAAAGCCACAGACTAAAGCTAAACATGTTTGACAAAGAGGAGTTCTCTGCAAATTCCCCTTAATCTCAAACCCAGTGGTGTGAGATTTGGGAACACAGGTTGATAGAAATATAAACTTCGATCACCATGTGTCCACAGTGGTAAGGAAAGCCTCCTATGTTGTGCACCTCATAAATAAATAAGGGCATCGCATCCAAGACTAAGGATGTTTTAATTCCTCCATACTTGACCCTCATCAGACCATTAATAGAGTACAATGCTCCCTTTTGCATGTACCTCACAAAACATCTGCAGCAGCTGGAGAGACCACAGAGGTTTCTCACCAAGAAAATGCATGGCCTCCAAAACATGACCTAGTTGGAAAGACTGAAGAGACTGAAAGACCTGTCACTGCACTAATTATCTTATAGGCTGCTGAGAGGCGACTTATGCCTGGTCTACAGAGCAGCCCTAATCGAAATGCTGCACATCCAAATATCAAATGGGACAAGTGTCACTCCCTCCAGGGATCTCAACCTAGCCTGTGATGTTAACAGAACATGCTGGAGAGAGATTGCTGCTCCTCTGGAATAAAGTCCCAATTCACATGAAGCAGAGCTCCTCAATGACCCTATTCAAGTGCAGCCTAGACAATTGCATGGGAGACTGTAAATTCATTCTGGGGGTGGCACCTATGTCCCTCTTTGACACAGGTAGTAGGTGCTGATCATAGACTTGCTGTGAGAATAATGAACGCCTAACCAAGATTAGTTAGGGAACACAGGTATAACATGGCTAGGCTTGTAAAGACCCTAGAGCTATTAGCCTAGTAACCTCCTATGAACCAAAGCAAGCAACACTATAAAGTCAAATGATATCAGAAATACTCAGTCTAGGGATCTAAACCTCTTCTGCAACATCGAATGAATGGTTTGGAGGGACAGGTACAATACCGCTGCTGTGGAACAGACTCCCCAGCCGCACAAAACAAAGTTCATTCCTTCTCCATTTTCAAGTGCAACTTAGATGCACAGATGGGAAACAGAATTTTTTTTCAAGGACTGCCCCTGTACTACTAGTGGACAGAAGCAGCTTGTACATGCTTTATCCAATGCACAGATCCCTTCCAATTATCTACAATATGATCCCAGTTATTGTTATTCAGGGTAATACATAATTATCAACCATGGGATGGGTAAGGCCAATCTATAACCAAATGGGATAAGTTATTTCAAGCAGAAAAGGGGAAACCTGCTAGGCTTATAATGGCCTGCAACAGCAGCTAGCCTGATACTTACCTATGAACATATAAAGTTTCTAAATCAATAATCATGGAATTCACATGCATTTAAACAACCTGTGATTAAAGTGAAATCATACAAGGAAATCACACAAGTAATATACAAACCAATATTAAATTAAGTACACTGAGCTAACCTTCTACTAAGGAAATTATTTCCTAAAGTAGTTTTTCTGACCCACTGTGCCCAGTGTTCAAGCCACACTAAAATGCTAGACATTCTTTATTACCATTGAAAGTGTGGTGGTCCATTGAGGAGCAGCACCATAGGCCACAGTCCCAGTACAATCCAATACCAATAGTTATAAATCTGTAAAAGTGCTTCACCAGACTAAGTGCTCTAAAGCCAAGGGAGGTCTTCTTCTAACCCTGATGGGAAATTGTGTTAAGATGATTTTGTCAGCACGTTTTCACTTCAGTGGCTTGGCATATCTATCTATCTATATATATATATATATATATATATATATGCTGACTCCATGGAAAATAATGTCAGTCCTAATCAAGGCATCTAACTTTTCCTTATTACAAAATTCCTAGAGTGATTTGTCTCATGACATACTGTCTTTATACTGTGCAACTTCTATATTACTCTGGAGCTTTTCTCCCCAGACTGCCACTGAAAATGGACTGCATATGGCCCAGTGGACTTCCCTGGTTAACAAACTGCAAATAAATGAATAAATAAATAAATAAAATAAATGAGAGCCTTCTTATTGAATAAAGAACAATGGATGCAAGAGGCTATGTTGTGCCATATTACCAGACAGAAAATGTACTGAATGTGGAAGTGTTTATGTGAAATTCTTGGAATTAAAGCTAAACCAGATGGGATCTCATAATTAAATGAGCCGTGTTTATGAAATGCAGTGATATATGCACTTGTATATCTTTTTATACATATACAAATGCTCAGCTAACCTATATAATAATCACACAGAATGACTGGCTGCCAAATTACCACAAAACCTAAAACCAACCCCATGTGTAAGAACGATATAATCCATCCTATCACAGTGTTCACATAAAATTAAATTAAAATAAGCTAACTGTGAGAAAATCTCACACATGCACTCTGAAATAGCCACTCACACAAAGTGCAGTAAAACTGGTATAAAATAAAAACACTATTTAAAACATACAACATTGCAATAAAAAACTAGTATAAAATGCTACACTATTTGAAGCACAACATTGCAACAAAAATACAGTTTCCACTTAGCTGCTCCTCCAGCAGTTGCACTCAGCATAGTACATCAGTAACTGACCAGCTCCCAGATATAAAAAAAAAATTAAATAAATAAAAATATCCACCTACCTGTAATGTTCAGCTGTGTGCTCCAAACAAGTTCCAAGAAAACTAGCTTCTTCCACCAAGCTGATCATGCCCATAAATAACCCTCAAAAAACCTACCTACGTATAAAATACAGCTGTTACCTCTAACACCTGCCATAACATGAGCCAAATTCAGAAGTCATGTTTCCCAAAACCTACTGACTCTAATTTAGAAGCCCACTATCTTTGGTCACAAAAGGGAACAATTTTAAATATTAATAATAATAGTTAAGAAGAGAAGACACAGCCACAGCTGCTCATTATCATGAGCTCACTTTATGCACGTTGTTTGTACTTTGACCGATCAAAGTAGACCTGCCAGTGTTTATGGGCCATGGATCTCAACCGGTAAGTGCGAGTGATGATTAAGGTTACAGTAATGGAGGACTCCCAGGGAAAGAATCTTATGACTTTCTGCAAAGAGAAGAAGTTGTGTGTCCGAATGGTCTGAAAATGGTGAGCAGAGTACAATAACCTCAGTCAACAGGTGTCAATAATATTATTTTATTATTCAACATGTCTGTCGTGGGTTGACGATCTTAACTGGGGCTTATTTTTGGGGTAGGGCTTATATCATGACCACCCTGGAAAACCATGCTAGGCCTTATTCTCTGGTTAGGTCTTATTTAGAAAGAAATACGGTAGATACATGGCTACCTAATCTGCCTTCTAGTCTAGAACTTCCACTGATGATATTTGTACAGCAGCAACATGATCTAATGCTCATACTTTTATTATTCATTACAAATTGGACTTAATTTCCAGAAGCAGAGCTGCCTTTGGTTTAGCAGTTATCTGGAATATCCTTCCATGTGGTCCACCTAAGATTTATGTAGTCGGGGACTTTGTTCCATATGTTGAGGAAGACTGAAAAGTACAACATCAGATATTAAGGTTATGCACTCACCATGACTAGGCATCTGTGTTGTCCATTGTCATACTTCCTCAACTCCCCTCCCTCTTTCCTCCTTCCTGTCATCTTTTGGAGTGACCTGATGGATTTTTTGGAACCTGTCGTTCCAGGTATGAGCCCTGCTTTCATTTCCTCTTCACCTGTTCTGTTATATACTGAGATCTTTGTGACAGCAAACTCAATCTGTGGTATTGGGGATGGACTAGGGCATTAGGGATAAAGGGAGGAGCTCAAGAGTTGGATCTGATGTCTGTAGGATGCAGCTATGTCAGATCTGAGGATAGGATCTGTAACCCATACTTTGAGGAAAAATGAAAATGGACAACACAGATACCTAGTTTTGGTGAGTACATAACCTTGATTTAATGCTGGTATACAACATTCCAAGGGGCAGCATTTGGGGGTTTCATATACTTTGACTCAACATTTGAAATCTTGAGTATGTAACTGATCTATACACACACATGAATGTATTAATTTTATATATATATATATATATATATATATATATATATATATATATATATATGTATACAGTTTACCTTTAAAATGTCACAACACACTTGTGTGACTGTAACTTAACCGACTTGAAATGTTGGAAATGGCATCCACGAATGCTCAGAAAAGTGAGCCTGGAACTTAAGAAAATGTTAACACTCAAGAATGTCAATTTTGTGCGAAACAGCCTTCACTTCTGGATGTCTCCAATGATCGTCATGCAGGGAGGCAAGCCCCCCTGCACCCCTACACCCCCTGCTAATTATATATACTAACTCCAAGATTGCAGTACTGTGATGGAAAGAGTACATGTCCAGAACCCCACTGTAGTGCGATCTCCACTCAAAATGCCGAACTCACAAGAGAGAATGCATACTAGCATTCACTGTTGTGAGTTCAGCATTTTTGTCATTTGCTAATATGTACTTTTGAAAACAGACTTTCGCACATCTGAGCATCGCACAAGTGGACCTCAACATTGTAAAGGCAAACCATATATACGTGTGTGTGTGTGTGTGTGTGTGTGTGTGTGTGTGTGTGTGTGTGTGTGTGTGTGTGTGTGTGTGTGTGTGTATGTGTGTGTGTGTGTGCATAATGAGTTGCATCACAACACCTGAATGCTGATATAAATAAGGTCAACAACTGCAAATGTCGACAAGGCACAAAGTATGTGTGAGGGCATCTTTAGGGCATGAAAACATAAACTAAAAAAAAAATATCATTCCACCCAATACTAATATACATATAGAAATATCTATAGCTATACAGTGACTCCAAAATTGCACAATCCCCAGGAAGTGGCATATTCTCCAACCCTAGAGACTGTCCAAAGTGTGTTGACAAAACAGAAGTCAGCATATGGGAATTTCAACTTACTTAACTTCTCCCATATGTTTATATCTCAAACTTAAGTGCAGTACACAGGTGAGACACATTACTGATGTGTTCTGTCAGATTTGGTGAGTATTATTAGCTGATGTCCTTTATGCAATCTATATTTAAGGCTGGTTTGTAAGCAGTAAGGCACCTCTTTTAACTTTTCACCAGCTTGTGTTTAGGCTTCATGGGGCCATGTTATGCTAACAGAGAAGATAAATTGCTCTGTTTAGACCTAGTTCAATTACATAATTACAGTTATTACAACTGTTTGTAATAAGACCAAGTAGATATTCCTTCTGTTTTTCTGGTTGTGGAATCCAAATATACATGTGTTCTATATGGGTTGACATTGCCAAAGGCTTTTCAGAGAAGAACTTGTGACCCTCCCCACATTCATATAGGTCTGTTCAAGCTCTGTGTCTCTGCATATGTGAGGTTCAAAGCAGAGAAAGCCTGTATGAAATGATGTGTGCTGCTGGGCTCTAGTCTCTATAGATCTGCCTGTCAGCCAAATTAAGGGCCTCGTAATCACTGTCATACCATTTACAATATTTTAAGCAGTATTTAAAACTGTTATTCAGTATAAAAAAATGGCTTAAACTTGAGGTCTTCCAGGATTTATGTTTATACTCACTTAAATTTTGCAAGCTAGGAATATGGCAGTGGCACAGTAATGCATGTGACAAGATTATAGACTCTGTGAGGCTCAGAGAAAAGAGTTGGTTAAATGAAGTCTGGGGGTGGGTTTCATTTTCTTTTTTCCAGAACCCCTTTTTTGATGATGACTTTTTATGGTTCCCAGCTTACTTTGCCATCTTGCCATCTGACAGCTGAGCAGTTTTTGTTTGGGACTTCCATGGGTTCTAAATAATATAAAAGGTTTCAGCACTTAATGTAAATGAAGGAAGAAAAATGTGAATGTAAGGATTTATTTATCTTGAATAACACAGCTACCAATGCCCCAATTTAGGATCATGAATACACTACTTTCTGAGCAAGACCCTGCAAAATCAGTACATTTTAGGTATGACTGCTCATCGTTTTGGATTGGACAGAATGTATAGAAATCCATCCTCTGACTCTGGTTCAGACATTGAAAATTACCCCAAAAGCCTTTTCTGTCTTTAAAAATCATGTGCCTGAGTATTAAATGTGGCTCTAATTTATTTTAACTATATTGAATCCACCTATGTTCTTACTATTTTGGAAGGTAAGAACTATTTGATGTACAGATATTTAGTGTTTATTCAGTGTTTTTTCCAGTTTACTCATGTCATGTTCCATCCACTCTTTTATTAGCCTTTAAAATTGTTTCATTTTTAATACTGACTTGTTTAACATTGCCCTTTTGAGGGTCACTTATTTAATATGCAGGTAATTTCTTAAAAAACAAAAAAAACTGAGAATTATGATGAGTATCAGGGTGAATGGCAAAGCAAACTTAATTGAGCAGGTGAATAAATGAGCCTAGCCAATGGTAAAGTATCCAGGAAAATATGAAAATTGTCAGGATATTATTTAGAATTACTTATCTGAATTATTAGACAATCAAACAGAAAAAGCTAACTAAATAGTGACTCATTTGAACTATAAAGATTTTTTAGGAATTCATAAAAATATAAATTTTGGTTTACTTTAAGAACATACTTCTGTAATATTTTTATCACTGAATATGTTCAGATGATGGCAGTATCACACAGTTCTTAACAGGTATGTGTGTGAAATGTAAGGCATTTGGTTAAATGCAAAAAAAAAAAAAAAAGGCAGCAGAACATTATTTTTGCTTGATAGATACAACATATACCAGTTGTCATCCATTCAAGACAATTCCAGTTTTGTTCTACTTTGCTATTTTTTTAATGAGAGTTACAATCATTTGTTATAAAGATCTGTGTTGATAATGACATTTTTACACTAAAAAATGAGGCTGTCATTTGAAATTATGGAATAACTTGGTCTACCATTGTGTCTATCAGCAGTCATTTTCATTCCCTGGAGAAATGCTGGAAATAATATGACTCCAGTGTGCATTTAAAATGGGTTTGGGCAGCATCCTGTAGAAATGTAGGAAATGTGATGCATTATCAAGCACAGGAGCCGCAGATGAGCATAAGCACTTCCTGTCTTTGTCCTTTGATAGATGAGTGTGCAAAGAACAGTTTAGAAAGCATTATCAAATACCTAGCAGGGAAGTTCAGTCTGTTATAATGGCATATGAAGTTATTTTATCTTCTGACAGCAAAGCAAGTATTGTGCATGAGGTTAGTACCCTGAAGGCAAGCCACAAGCATATGGTCAAAAGAAAATGCAGAAGCACATTAGATAACCACTGTACAATATACCATCTTCAAAGTATAGACAGATGCACAAAACACACTGACAGTACTCATACATATGCCCACAGACACACACATACACACACACACACACACACACACACACACACACACACACACGCACACGCACACACGCATGCACGCACATGCACGCACGCATGCACACACACGCACACACGCACACACACACACACACACACACACACACACACACACACAAACAAATACAGAAACATATGCAGAAAACACAGAACAGACAAACGTGCACACAGATACACAAACGCCTGCCGGTACTATTTTTAGGTTTCATTGACTTCAAAGGCACTGTTTGAATGGTTCATTGTTCTGAATGCAGATGAGCTGCATCTTACAAATGTGCAACCTAAATAAGCTTACCCACTTATTAACAACAAACAAAAAAATGATAATAAAAAAAATGCTAATTGATGAAAAAAATCAGTAGACATTCATCATAATGCTCACTGCTGCTATATCCTTTCAAGGACAGCTTCTAAAGCTTCAGGGCACCTTCCACATGCCCAAACCATTAGTGAGTTCATGTTGCGCTAACTAAGAAGACAGGTTTGGGTGCCATGCCCTTCAGAGATTTCCTACAACTAAAGACTTCACTCCTTTGAGGCTTTTTTGTACTGATGTTCAAATTGTGCTATTCCTTTTCTGGGCAGATAAGTTCCCTTTGGAGAAAAAACTTCCAATTTAAAAATTTGCTTTGTTTGATAATACTTTTGTGTTCTGGAAAGTTATTTTAAAGCTAGGAGTTTGTGTTTTAATGGACTGTCATGAGACTGTATTGTTCTTTTAAAGGTGAATGCTCTTTTTCCTGCCAGTTTAAAGTTTTTTAAAAATTTTTAATAATATTTTTTTTCTGGGGAGAAATTGTATTTAATGTACTATTTGGGCTGGCTAAGCATTTTTAAGTGCTTTTTATTCTTTTATTCTGTTTTTTTTTTAATCCTGTGACAAAAATGGCTTTTAATGACTTTACATTTTTACCAGCTTTTGCTCCTTGTTTTCCATGGGATTGAGGCAGCATTTTGAGTTGACCATGGGACAGACTGTCAGCCCCATGGTCAGTCCTTCTCTAGCCACAAAAAGAAATAGTTAAGAAACAGCCTTTGCCACCAGAGCAGGCTAGCAATTCACCTCAGTCGCAGATGGATAACTCTGCTATAACCACTAGGTGTCTTTAGACCACTCATCTTTTACCCAAGATCCCTTTGGTGTAGCAACTGCAGCCACTGTGGACTGGTGGTTATCTATGTCCTCTGTGGCTGTTGGAGTCCTCTTAGTGGTCAAGGGAAAGACACTATTGTCTGTCATGGGAAAGGGAACAGAGAAAGTGTGTCAGAATGCTGTGCCTATCCTTGGGGAAGCATAGCTTCTGCCATTAGTAACATGGTTGACCCCATTGTTTCTGTCAAAAAGAAACAGAAAACCAAGCATGTATCTACTCCTCAAATGTCTTTGGATATGAATAGTTTACTGAATTTTGGTCAGTGTTTAATTCAGGCTATGGATCCTTCATTTAAAGTGGTTTCTGGAAAAGAAAGAGGGATTCCTCTTTTCTTGAGGATATTCAAGATTCTGAATTTGAACAGGAAGATGCAGGGACAGATAAAGTTTTTTCACTCTGATTGCTGATTCAGATACAGAGGAAAGCTCAGTTTCTGATTCTTCCTGTGGAATTTCTTTTTCTCTGAGACTATTGCTAGAATGTGCCAGAGTTTTTAGTGGATAAACACTGGGTTTCTATGTCTGTCAGAAAATGCTATGAGTTATTACAGAAGGATTTTCCAGAACCTACACCCATTCCTCCTGTTCTGTCTGCTTTAGATGATATGTGTGTAACTGCCTACAGTTTTCCTGATGGTCAGACAGCTGCCCGTAAAAAGGCAGGTAGGATATATAAAATTTCTCAGTCTGCATAGATGATCAAAAAGTGTGATAAAGTGGGCACACTGATCCAGAGAATCTCTAAGATTTTTCAGTGCTCCTTTTCCAAATTGTCCAATGGACTTTCTTTCTCCTCATCCAATTTTGACAAGAAAAAGAATAAACAGTCTCAACAGAATTCAGTTATACAGATGTTTAAGAAGAAATGGCAAGCAGGTTCCAAAAAGAAATCTCAAACCTCCCATAACCAAGGACAGTCCAACAAGGCTGAATGACTGTTCAAGAGACCGTGTGTCCCAAGGCCACCCTGGCTCCTGTTTCCTACCAGAAAGTCTGAACCAACATTTTTCTCTTTGGCTATAGATTGTGTCAGACAAATGGGTTCTAAAATCATTCATCAAAGTTACAGATGGAAGTGAGAAGTAGTTCCTCCTTTCGAGAGGGGTCATTCCTAATCCTCCAGATCAGAGTCTCTTGTTTCCACCTCTTCTTCATCACATGCTGTCCTAGTGATAGAACCAGCTCCTCCTTCCCAGGTGGGGAAGGATTTTTATTCAAGGATGTTTGGAAACTAATTCTGAAGCTTTCTTTCCTAAACTTGTTTGTGATATTTGCCCAAATTCAAAATGATGTCACTTCACAACCTGTTACCTTTCCAGTTGTAACTCATTTCAGGATATCCAAATTTTTCCATATTTTGATGACTTATCTTTGCAGAGCCTTTTTCAAAGTGTCAGGAATCTCATTCTTGGGTGAGAAACCTTTTACACAAGCTGAGATTTCAAGAGAACATTCAAAAGTCTTTCTTGACTCCCTCAGACAGGATTGTGCTCCTGGGATGTCTAGACAGACTTCAGTCACTACGAGTGAATATCTCAGGATTTTTTTGTCTCATGGTATCTCATGACATCTATGATTCTCATGATATTGCTGGCAAGACTCTGCATGAGAAAGACTCAGTGTTATCTGAAATCTCTTTGGTCCCAGCATAAACACCTTTTATATTTTCAAATCCCATTGCTGGTATTTGTCAAAAGAGATATCTTGTGGTGGCTACAGCAGATATCTTTAATTCCAGGTCTTCCCTTGTCCCTGCCTGCTCCAATACAGTCAGTTATCACATACTCTTTGAATATGCTTGGAGAGCAGTTTCAGGAGGGATAAAAGTGCACAGGGTGTGGGACACCAAAGATAGACACAAGTACATAAATATCAAGGAGTGCTTGCCCTGATCAAGGCACTCAACTCTCCAAATAATCTGTGGTCCCAGCAACCTCTTCAAGTTGTTATAGATAATACCACAGTGATGTGGTACATCAGCAAGCAAGGGGGACCAGGTCATATCGTCTTTGCAGAATAGCCATGTTAGCTTGGGGTATAGCTTCACAGCATGGTCTTATTCTACAGACATCCTACATTCTGTCTGAGCAAAATTTTGTTGCAGAAAAGCTGACCAGGATAAGGGAAGACCCTCATAAATGGAAACTAGAATGGGGGGAGATCCAAGATTTGATCCACCTGTGTGAAGTTCATCAAGTAGACTTCTTTGCCTTTTCTCTGAGCAGTCAACTTGCAAAAAACAGTTCCAGGACACTGTGCAAAAAGGCCTGGAAGACAGATGCTTTTTTTTCCTTTCTTTGGATAGGAATGTTCCTGTATGCCTTTCCCCCCTTTCAGTTAATATCCATGGTACTTCTGAAGATTCGTAATGAATCCCCAAGATCATTGTTGTGACTCCCTTCTGGTCCAGGCAGCTGTGGTTCACACTTCTTTTGGAAATGGCCTGGGTCGATTACAACAAGCTTCCTCACAGACTGGATCTACTCACACAAAAACAGAGATGGTTGCTACACCCTGACATCAATCATCTTAATTTGACTGCCTGGATGATAGGCTCGTAAGTCCTTTTAGGCACCTGTTTTCTGAAGAATTGCAGCAGGTACTAAGGGAAGCAAGAAAGGCTAGTACTAGAAAATCACGTATTAGTAAATGGAAAAGGTTTTCTAGCTGGTGCAAACAACATAACCAGCACCCATTCAGGACTAGTTGTGCTCTGGTTTGACAATATTTGCATGGGTTACTATCCTATGACTTTTCTTATTCCTCTATCAAGATTCATTCAGCCATTTCAGCATGTCTGCCCATGAATCCTCCTCTTTCAGTGCAGTTTCATGTCAAAATGTACTTGACAGAGGGTTTACATAAGAGGCCTGCAAGAAAACCGGTAACCTCTCCTTAAGATCTTAATTTTATGTTAGAGAAGTTAAAACTTACTCCATTTGAACCAGCTAATCTTGATGTCTTATGGCTCTTAACATGGGAAACATTTTTATTGATTGCTCTGATCTCTGCAAGAAGGGTATCTGAGTTGCAAACACTGATGGTGAGTCAACCCTATCTCATTTTCCATAGGAGCATAGTCTCTCTGAGAACTAATCCTTCGTTTATGCCTAAAGGTATATCCGAGATTACTTTAAACCAAACTATTCTTCTTCTCAATTTTCTTTCCCAAACTCAAAAATGAGGTAGAAAGAATACTCCATACCTTGGGTGTTCACAGACAACTTAGGGACTATCTTAACAGTTACAAATCTTTCAGATCTTCGGATCATTTTTCTTTGTTTTATGTGAAGGTAGGAAAAAAGGACAACCTGTGACAAAACAGACTATTTCCAAGTGATTGTATAAGGCTATTATCTTTTATTATACTCACCATAACAATTCTATTCCAGGCAGGATTAAGGCCCACTCTATCACAGCCTTGGCTTCATCTATGCCTTTTTGGCAAGGGTTGGACTCTAAAAGTATTACAGAAGCTGCCACTCGATCCTATGTACATACTTTTACAAAGCACTATAAGCTTGATTCCTTCTGTAAGTCTAGATCAGGCTTTGCTAGGGCTATTCTTGAGAGGCTCCTGGACTCTTCTCCTTCCACCTCCCAAATGTAGTAAGCTGGGATAATCTAAGTATTTAACCAAGGCTTATGCAGTAGTGATCAATATGATGAACATAGTACAGTTGTGTAAGTAAACTTATCTCCCTTCAGCCCCCATGTTTTTGGTGTGTTGTTTAGGCCAGCGTGTGGACATTTATTTTTTGTTATTCCTAGCATTGTTCTTTCAAGGCTCAAAGGACTTAACATCCAAACCTGTCTTTTTAGTCAGCTCAACTCAAGCTGCTGGACTGTTTGGGCACCTGGAATGTGCTCTGAAGCTATGGAAGATGGATGACTGTTATATCCTATAACTCTGGATACATTTTACTGACTGCCCAGTGTTTGTTTATTTTAGGCTTTTGACAGGCTCTTTTTGGATGGTAATATGGTCACTCTGTTGATGTATCTGGTAGGGAAGGGTATCTCCCTTCCCTTCACCTTTATTTTTCAGTATCAAGTACTTTGGACATTGTTTTTTTTTGTGATCCTGTTTTTTGCATGAAACAAAAAAGATGTCTTAGAGGTGAGTTTAGACTTCATGTTTTATTACAAAAATAGTAGTAGCATCAGTTGTGTTGAGTAACTGCTCTTGATTGATACTAGCTGTGCATCCTGTATAATATTTTCAGCATCTGTAGTTGCATTTAGCTTGAGGGCATCAGATAATCCCTGTATGTGCTGCAGGAAGACGTTTTATCAGACTCTATTGTTTAGCTGATACTTATATTTTTCCATCAGGTTGTGCAATATCAGGTATGCTTGCTTATATAACTTAACATCTTCCATTATGTTGTCATACTTAGTGATCTTCAAATCATCTTATAAATATGGATTAAAGTTTGTCTTTTTTGCACGTGCCCATAAAACAGATTTAAGCATGGCTGTACTAGTATTTATAGGCAGGTTTTCAATGTCTATATAGTAGTGTTTTGAGATGAAATTTTTAAAGTATGCTTGCATGTCAGCACTCCAGATTTTACCAGCAGTTCTGTTAACCCAGTCTTCAAAAATAAGATTTTGAAATAATCTTTTTTCATCATTGCACTTGGGCATCATTTGCATTAATTTAGCACACTGATATATTTGACTGGCAAGGGCTGTGGCTGAAGGGCTTTACTTATCAACTTTTTTTGTAGTGTTGCTTTAGAAAAGATTCTGTCAAGAATTTTATTTCAGCTTGACTATGCTTGAGCCAGCAATTTATATGCTTCTGTTATTTGCAACACCATTTAATTTTTGTGAAAAAGCCACATAATTGTTTTGTAACTCTGAAGGATTATAATTGTGAACATATTGCTTTAGTCTATCATGAGCTTGTTGCCCCTCAGTTCCTATAAGGAATACTGTTAATGTTGATGTTTTGTAGAAAAAGAAAGATAAGAATTACTAGTATGTTGTTCTTCCACATAGTAATAAAAATCTGAAAATACTTTACATATAAGACTGTTTTTCCTTTTTTACAGAGCAATTTTGTTTTAAAAAACATTTTACTTTGGTCTAAGACCTATTCTACTACATGAAAGCATGTTTTCTATGATGGTCTTTTACTGAAATAATTAAGGAAACTCTAAATTTTGCAGCTTGTTCATGTAAGCGATCCATGATAAACTGTGCTGTGTTGAACTGGAATAAACTGAAGATGGCCAGTCTGCTGAAAATGTAATGGTCATAGCTGCAAGCTCTTTTCCTCCTGCTCCTTTCTTATTGCAGAGCATCAGCAAAGAATAAAGTTTGAGAGAAATGTTTTGTGGTGTTCAAACCATCATCAGCACCAAACCGGAACTGGTGTTACCTGTAACACAAAGAAAATAGTGTCAAATCATTGTTCTTAATGGAAATATTTGACAGAGACCAGTATCCCATCTGGACTGGCTCACCACTGATAGAAATGTGAAAACTCAGATGTGGATATCAAATCAAATATTGATTAGTACAACTTCATAGAAGTAACAAAAATCCAAGATATTTACAGCCGAAATGGTCATGAATCTAAATGGCCTTTACCTCATCTCAGGCTTAATGAGATTACTAAACAATTCACACTTGGCCAGCATATGACTTAAGCTGCAAATGGAAATGAGTGAACAGTTAGGGTTTAATTTAACTGATAGAGAACAAGGTTTAGAGTTCAATCTTTGTAGTATTTTGCTGGATCATTTTGATACAGTAGAACCTCTTTAAGTTGATCACCCAAGGGACTGTAACAAACTGGTCAACATACGGAGTTGGTCAACATAAGGAACTAGGCCTACTGTACTGATATGTACATATACTTTACTTTCTTGTACAGCTTTTATTAGAGAATATCATACACAATCGTACACAATCAAAACACAGTAAAATCATACATACAATGTTATACAAAATCAATACATTTACTGCTTTCTCATGGTTTAATCATTCTTTCTGAAAAAAAAGAGTCATTCTTGGTCTGTTTCTTTTTCTTATTACAAAGGTAAGTGGAGAAAGCACTCTCAATGCTGGCTACACCACTCAGCATACCTGGGCATTTTTCCACAGCAAATGACTTCAACTGCATTATCAGATGCCTGACATTCTCTTCTTTTGGAGTCCCTTCGATTTCTGTGTCATCCTCATTTGCTTCTTCCACTTCGTCAGCTGTTTCATGCACTTTTACACTGGTCTGTACTTCGGTCAATATCGCTTGGGAAGTTGCTTCTGGGTCAGATTCATTACAGGTTGCCCACCTCAACATCCATTACAACAAAACCTTCAAAATCTACTCCTTTGAATTCTGCCATGGGAGATGGACTTGTCTGATGGGGACAAAACATTGTGCTCTTGGGTTGTGACAAATCCAACTTTCTTGAAACACTTCTGCATAATTTCTGGCTTAACATTATTCCAAGCAGAACTGATCCAGAGGACAGCATCCAGAGCATTAACTGATGCTTCCACGGGCAGACCATAGGTTTGTGTTTTAGTAATGACCCGCTGCAGGATCTGGGCTCAGTAGTGCATTTTAAATGTTTTGACGATACCTAGGTTAAGAGGTTGGATTTTTGAGGTCATGTCTGGAGGCAGAAATTTCAGTGTCGCGTTTGTGAGATGATTCACTTGCAGGTGGCCAGGACAGTTGTCTACTGTCACTAGAATAGATCATTTTTTCTTCTTCATTTCTCACTTGATGCCACTTACCCACTCTTCAAATAGGGCACCAGTCATCCATGCACATTTGTTTGATCTCCAAGTGATGGGGAGGTCTTTGGGCTTCAAGTTCTTGAATGAACATGGCTTTGCAAATTTACCAGTCACCAAGGTCTTTAGTGTCTCTCTGGTTGAGCTAGAGCAAAGCAGAACTGGGAAACATTCTTTGGAAAGTTTTCTGCTCTTACATTTCTCACCATTCATGATGATGCTGCTGTCAGGCATCACCTTGAAAATGTGTCTGCACTCATCAGTGTTAAAGATGTCATCATCTTTAAAGCCTTTGGAGAAGTCTGGGAACTTTTTGATGAACTCTTCCACAACTTCTACTGGAACTTCATTGGATTCACCACAAAAGACTTTCTAGGAGATCTCGTGTCACAGTTTAAACTTTTTAAGCCAACCACTTGATGCATAGACATCTGTCACCCCGAATTCCTTTGTGAATTTTTTAGCAACTTCATGGATCATTGACACAGAGATTCAGGCGCTAACTGCCCTAATTTGTTTGAACCAGCTTAATGTGGCTTTATTGACTCCATCGAGAGAAGTTTTCATTCTTTTTCCGCTGAGGGTCTCTGCTTTCCTTACCATATCTCTCCAAGTACTCATGTTTACATTTTTGGATGTTGCTAACTGTGGTCTTGCTAACACCAAAATATTCTGCCATCTTTCTTTGGCTGCTGCTTTCCAGAAAATGTAGAAGATCAACCTTTTCCTTCAATGTCAGCTGTTTGAGTTCTTTCTTTTGGGCCATCATGTCTCGAGTAACTGTAAACTTTTCAGTAATTGTAGGATATACCTACAATTCAGACAAGTCCTTCACAGTGAAAAATCTTCAGCAACACATGATAAACAATAGGACATTAGGCGTAATCCAACACGGGGCAATAATAAAACATAAAAAAAGAATTTATACTAAAGAAAAAAATAATATAACCAAGGAGCCAACACATTCTACCCCTTGGTTTAGAGTGGACTCAACTGGTCAAGTTATAGAGGGTAAATTAATATTGTGTGTCACAGTCCAAGTGGTCAAGATACAACTTACAGAGATGGTCAATATAGAGAGGTCAGTCTTCCATTGGGTACATGTGGTGCATGTCTGGTCTATGATAATTAGGTCAGCTTAAGGAGGTGGTCAATGTAGGGAGGTGGTCAACTGTGGATGTTCTGTATTTTCTTGGTGTAGATTTCTCTGAATTCTGAATTGAAAACATTTTTCTAGCATGGTTCAGGATGTGATACTGGACTGGATCATCTTTCAGTGTCTTTCTGTGCAAATTCTGGATTCAAAAACATTACATACTTGTTTGCTTGGAAACAATTTATTTAATTTCATGATTTTCTCAAGCAAAATTCAGGAACTAAAAGCATGCTTGCTTGCTTGGATCGAAACAATTTACATTATTCTATTAAAAAACAAAAACAACACACAAAATTGCCTTCCTGTGGAAATATGTTCACTGGTTTACCTTACATAATTTTTTTTACAAAATGAAAGACATAAATCAAAATAAAAGTTTATACAAATCAAAATGGAGGACTTTCTTCATTTAATACTATATAGTTCTGTCCTGCATGGCTAATTAGCATAGACCGCTCTCACAGAATGCCTCATTAACATTTGGGGTAGGCTGCAGGGGCAGCCCACCATGGTGTTACATCCCTTCCATGTAAAGTACTCAGGTAGGGCTGTCTCTGGATTGTAAATTGTTACTGCCAGCAGTAAAAAGGGCTTACTGCTGGAAGTATTTTTTTTAATTTCACTCTGTATTTAGTTACTTACTTACATATTTGGTTTACAGAATAATGCTGTTTCTTCTACAAAAGCATAACATGTAAACAGCTGTCTAGTAGCAACTTGACCTTTTGTGTTAGTCAGGCTTCCCTTACTTTTCCTCTGTTGAAAAAAATCATTAGGTTTAGAAAAAAAGTATCAGATATTGTCACCCATTCCGAATAAGCATTTCTTTTTTCTGGCATCAGTGAACTCTTACAGTGTGCAATACATACAGTAACAGAAGATGGAAGGAGGTGGTTTTCAGAATTTCTCTCAACATAGAACAACTGCTCATCTAAACAGATAAATTAAATGGATAACTGTATCTCACTGCTGAACAGCAGGAGTCCAAGTATTCCTTGCAGTGTTGTCCTGGAGTCAAGCGTTATAATTAGTGTATCACTCTTGCATAATAGAGTCTTGAACACAGGGGCACTATGTTATTATTGAACTGACACAATTTATTCACAGAAAAAATATTTCCAGGAAGATGTTTTGCTATTTTGTTTCATTTATATAAATACATATGTTTGGCCTAACTGATTATGAATACTATATAGCTCAGAGCAGGTACTTCATAATCCCTACTTTTTGATTAATCAGATAACAGAATTTCAAGATTCTACTTTAACACAAATAACTTGGGCTAAGATCTTAGTAGATTTTTTTCACTTTTTGTTTAGTAGGACTTCATGTTTGTCAAGGCTACTCTAGATATCTACTAGTAGTTACCAGTTCACATGCTTTTACAAATTCAGTCATTCATTTTACCCAAGTTTTGCATCCATACAAGATCAAATGTCATTGCTAACTTTTCAAAGACAACTGTATCATAAAAAAGATTGATCATTATGAGGAAATGTAAAGGTTTTCTGGTACATTTTCATCATCTGAAAAGTACTGACATTTCATCATTCATACCTCATATATGTCAGAGATGTAATTTGGTAGATGAAATTAATTCAGTTTCAGACAGACATTCTCGCAGTCTGGCAGACACAGATGCTTGGATGCAAAAATAGGAAGTGTACATTGCATTGCATGTGTGTGTGTGTGTGTGTGTGTGTGTGTGTGTGTGTGTGTGTGTGTGTGTGTGTGTGTGTGTGTGTGTAGGGTAAGGGGTAGGCAGGTTGCATGTGTGACTGCACACACACAAATACACACATACACACACACAAATGCACACGCAAATATATATATATATATATATATATATATATATATATATATACATATATACACATACATAAAATATACATGTATACATACATACATACATACGTGTGGTGTGTGTGTGTGTGTGTGTGTGTGTGTGTGTGTGTGTGTGTGTGTGTGTGTGTCTGTGTGTCTGTGTGTGTATGTGTATAGCTATATATATATATATATATATATATATATATATATATATCTATATATCTATATATCTATATATATATATATATATATATATATATATATATATATATATATATATATCTATATATCTATATATATATCTATATATATATATATATATATATATATATATATATATATATATTCACACACACACACACATACACAAACACATATACATGTATACAGCCTTGTTTCCATTTCACCACTAAAGTGGCAAAGTAACAACGTGCTTCAGAGTTCAAAAGTTTGACAAATAGTCCATACCCTGCCGCTCACTGAGTAAATAGAAGACCATACTCTCACCACTGGTGTCTTTGCTCAGTTCAAGCCCTGAAATTTCCATTTTATCACTAAAGCCATAAAGGCGGTCCTTAGTAATACAAGTGACTCAAGCAACAAACTGCCTCAGTGGCGTTCTTAGTTAGCGCATAGCATTAATTCCACCCCTCCACACACACACACACACACACACACACACACACACACATCTGGTATGACAATCAATCAGGCTATGCTAAATAGTTTTGTCCAGTGGAGCACAACCTTTTTTTTTTAAATATTAGATTTGATGTTGTCAGTCTTCACATAATCCTTGACTGGGGGCTCGGCCCCGAGCCTCTGAACTGACTCAGCTGTTATTCCAGCTCATGCCTTCCAAATACTCTTGAGCTAAGCTCTTCCTACCCACAATGCTCCTCACCAAATTACCTCAGAGATCTCATTTGCTACTTTGCAGTGCCATATGATTTCTATTCAATCTCTTGATCGTGTTAGTCTTTTTTCCATATATCTTCAGTATCTATCCTTAATTTCTATCTTTTTTTGCCCGCTCCTTTTCTAGGTAATCTATTGTGTGTTCACAAGTGTGTTTTCTTTCCACCTTTTTACCATTAGGTGCACTCAAGTACCATTGTTGGTACTTTCTTCCCTTTTACCTTCGCGTAACTCTTAATGCCATAGTTGGTAGTTTCCTTTTTTTCCCTTTTTTTTTATTCCTCTCCCTAATATATATAAAAAAAAATAACTTTCTTCAGCAGTGTGTGTGTGTGTGTGTGTGTGTGTGTGTGTGTGTGTGTGTGTGTGTGTGTCTGTGTGTGTGTGTGTGTGGTGTGTGTGTGTGTCTGTGTGTGTTGTGTATGGTGGTCTTGGTTTCTTATAGTATGGCTGACAAACCCTCTAAAGGTACCTCCAGCTTTAAAAATGCCTAATTCTAATGAACACACTCATTGTGTTTATTGTCCCTGAGTGGTCCATCTGGAGAAAGATTGGGCGATCTGTCATGGGTTTAGTTCTAGAACCCAGACAGATAACAAAAACAAGCTGATCTTAAAAGGCCTGCTTAAATCTAATTGTGAAGAGGCCCTTTCTGGTCCACAGACCGTAGCCAACTCCTCCTCTTCTTTATCCTGTTCAAAACCAAAAAAAAACAGACTCACTCAGTTTTGACACATTCCTTAGAATCCCCCTGCTAAAATGGCTAAATCTCCCATGGTGCCAACAGCGTCTTTGACATTGGTAAGCCAAGATACTCAGTCCTCTGTGCCGTCAGCACTGACCACTTCAACATCGTCATCCTGAGTACTGGTATCAGTGCATATACAGTAGTCCTTTCATTACCATCTGACCACTCAAAACTGAAGGTCTCTCGAATTGAAATTTTACCATGCACAACTTATTCTCCATCTGTGGATTCCTTTGTGGACCATGCCCCCAGTCCTTTTCTAAAGGCACAGCCACCAAGGTCTCCATCATCTTCTTTTGTTTGGTCCACCAAGAGCTTATCAAAGTTCAGTATTATGAGACTGGTGGACCAGCTGCTGATGGCGAGAAGATTATCTCCTTTCACAGTTCCTAGCCTTGTTAGATCTCGAACCTTGCCTTCTTTTACACCGTATATTCCACCTTCGACTTCAGCTGAGATTTTGCAGCCCCTGGTGCCGACCTTCCTGGCTTTGACTGTTTTAGTGCTGATCAGAGCTCCTTCTCCAACACTGATAGTTACCCTGAGTTCCTCTGGTTTGTTGGAACTGGAGACCTCCCAGGGTCAAGACTTCATTGTCAGTTCTGCGTGACAGGCTTCAGCTTCCATACTTCTGGAGCCTTCCATGCCCCTCGGGGCCTCAGCATATGTAAGTCTGACCCATGCTTCTATGTCAGGGGCAGCCTGATTGGTGCAGGATAAGACCTCAGTTCCAAAGGAGTCTATTTCATTTCTGGGCTCTCAATCCTCTACAGGGGGATCTGTCTTTCAGGCTATGGAGAGGACCTTGTCCATTGTGGACATAAGTCTTTGCCTTCCCTGTTGGAGCAAACATCACATCAATCTCCTTGACTGGAGCTTCCCCCAGTCTCTAGCCCAGGACAGAGGGCACAAAAGTCTCAGGAGCAAACCACTCTGGTTGTGTCATCTTCGGATACATCCCTGGAGCACCTCAACGAAGAGGTAATTTTAAGAAAAAGTGCAAGAGGAAGCACTCGGACTCCCCTGAAGGGTCCTTCACTGAAGATACTGATTTCAATGAAGGTAAGGTTCCCTGAAGTTACCTCTTGAATATGTTTCCCATGAAGACATCCTAGAAATCCTTAAAAAGAGGGGTGGCTGAACTACTCTCCAACCTTCCTCAGAGAAATCAGCACACATACAAGATTTTCATGCCCAGCACTCTACCTATTGTATCTCTCCACCTGCGGATGATCTTATTAAACTGATTGGTCAGTGGGCTTGAAAGATACCTGGCTCTATTGAGCTGATCCCTAAGAGACCTGACCATATTCCCTCTGCCTCTAAAGATGAGCAACACTGGGCAAGAGGTATTCCTGTGGACACCACAGTGGTAGCAGCAGACACCAAGAAGGAACTTGATGATAGAAGTCCTACTATCCACCCTCCAAACAAGGAGTCTAGGATGATGGATAGATTTGGGAAGTGCATATACACTTCATCAACTTTTGCTGTCAGATCCTTGAAGTTTATGGCACATTTTACCAGACTTCAGAGAGATCTGATTAAAGAGCTTTCAGATACCCTCTAAGGAGCAGCAGCTGAAGGAGTTTGAAACAAAGTTGCTTCTCAGCTCGCTACCCTAGAAAATATTTCCAGTTCCTCCATGAGGCTAATTGCTAATGTTGCTGAAGGGATGACTAGAGCAGCGGGTTCAGGCAAAGCCATCAGGAGACATGCCTGGATTCATTTATGTGATTTTGCAGAGCCATTTAAATCTTCTTTCATCAATGCTGCATTTGACGGATCATCCCTGTTTGACTCCAAAGTTAAAGACACTCTAGCCACATGTGTGAAAGAAAGAAAGACCCTCTCTGTCATGGGCGTATGCTTTTCCACTCCTCAACAGCCCTATTCCAGGAACCAGAAAAATGGTAGGCTATGGTTCAAAAAGACCCAAGGGTCTTTCCAGGTCTCATGTGGCAATGACTTCTACTGGGGCAGAAGGGGAAGCAGTAATGGAAGACATCGTCCAAGAGGCAGAAGTAGTCCACAGAATCAGGGTTCCAGGGACTCTTTCCCTGGTTACTCCTATCAGCACATATGTAAGCTCAACCCCACTTCTATGTCTGGAGGCAGTTGGGGAATGATTATCCCTGCACCAATCAGCCTGGCTAGAAATAATGATGGACAAATGGGTGCAGAGGATTATTGCCAGAGGTTACCACATTTCTTTGTCAGATGAACCAAAAAGACCAAAAAGAATCCTGGATGTTCTACCCAGTCACAGGGAGTAAGCTGCCTTAGAAATTCAAAAACTGCTCTGCAAAGGAGTCATCCCGGCAGTCCCCCCAGACTAGAGAAGATCTGAAATTTACTCAAGATTCTTTTTATTGCCAAAGAAAACAGGAATCAGTCAATGACTCATCTGATTATGATCACCAGTTGATGAATGGAAGATCTGAATTGGTGGATTCCCTCCAGCAAGGTTTTGTCAGGCCATCCCATTGTCCTTCCTCCATAGTGACCACAGATGCATCCCAAATAGGGTGGGGTGGGGAGGCATTATCTGGGAAAGACAGTCCAAGGCACTTGTCTGTAGCTGGAGTACAATTTGCATATCAATGTTCTAGAGATGAGTGCAGTGCTTCTAGCATTGCAGGCATTTCAAGAAACTCTCTCCTTGGGAATGATTGCGATTCAAACAGACAACAAGTCAGTAGTCTGGTATGTCAACAAGCAAGGGGGGACTAGATCTTACCCTCTTTGTTGAGAAGCGCTCAGAGTATGGCAATGGGCAATATTTTCTGACTGCTTTCTTATAGTAATGCACATTCTGAGGAGCTCCAACATGATTGCGGACAAATTGAGTAGAACCATCCTCATGCCGCACAAGTGGTCTCTCAATCCAGTGGTGGCAGAAAAGATATTCCGTCACTGGGGCGAACCTTACTGTGAGCTGTTTGTGTCCCATCTGAACAAGTGCAGCAGTTACTTTGCCCTAATCCCCCCCCCCCGGGGGAGTCCCCCAGAGATGCTCTCCTTCATGATTGCCCCCCCCCTTTCAATTGTACACCTTTCCCTTGATTCCACTAATATGTCAGTTTCTAAAGAAAGCCAGCAGGTTGAAGAACAGAATAATCCTAATTGCTCCATTAGGCCTCATCAAGTCTAGTTTCCATTCCTATGGGCTGATCTACTTAGGAAACCCTGGATATTGGACCCATCTCCAGACCTACTGTCCCACCCGGAGGAACTGTTTTTTTCTGAAGCTACAACATCTCAAGCTCACTGCGTGGCTTCTCCAGTTCCCATGATTGCCTGGCATCCTTCACTCTCTACCCCAGTCCAATGCATTGTTCTGGCCCACCACAAACCTTCAACTAGAAAATTGTATCATAACAAGTGGCAAAAGTTGACTAAATTGTCACTAGACTGCAATCTTGACTCATATTCAGCACCTGTACACAAAGGTTTTAGACTTCTTAGTTTTAGTCTTTGAGACAGACGCATCAACATCTACTGTTCGGGTGCATCTTGCTGCGGTATCTAACTTCCATATTGGTTTCAATGGTTCTTCACTTATGTCACATAAACTTTGTAAAGCCTTTTTGAAAGGAACCTTGATGGTCAGACCTCCATATAAAGAGCCCTCTGCACCTTGTGATTTTATTCTGGTACTTCATTCTCTGATTTCTCCCCCTTTTGAGCCATCAGCAAGTTGTGACTTAAAGTTCTTGTCCTGGAAAACCATATTTATAGTAGCTATCACTTCTTCCAGAAGAATATGGGAAATAATAAGCCTTGTACTGCAAACCCCCTTACTTGATTTTTCATAAGGACAGGGTAGCCCTCTGAACAAATCCATCTTTCCTTCCAAAGGTAATTTCCAAGTCAAACGTCAATCAGAGTTTACACCTTCCAGTATTTTTTTCACAAAAGAGATTGCAGGGAGTCGACTCATAAAAAAGTGAAAATTGCTACTCCGGTGCTGCCACCTGTGACCCTTTTGGCTCCAGGCATGGCACCACCCCAGTAGAGTCTTGAACCAACCATGTCCTCCTTATTGACACTGGCACCGGAGTTCCCGGTGCAGACACTTATGGCTCTGACAGTTCCATCGCAGCCCTTACCAGCATCATCCCTGGAGGTACAGTGTCCTTCGACACCGGTGTGCAATCCCCTTCTGCCCTGAGTCTAACGATACTGTCCTTCATGGTGCAGATACTTTTGGCACAAACATGCTCTTCAGTGCAGTCTTTTTCAGCACTGTCATTGTTACCAGGGCAGACACCTTCCTTGACTGCACTGTATCCATTCTTGCAGACATTTGCCTTTACGGTGCAGACACCTTTGACTTCTATGGCACTGCCTTCATTGGCGTAGACTACTTCAACACCATTTTCCTCAGTGCAGACATCCTCGGTTCCAGGCTCTGCACCACTCGAATTAACAAGGACCAAGTACTCTCCTTCTTTGGATCCGCTCGTTCGTAGCCAATATAGCCTTTTTCTAGAAAGTCCAGAATCACCTTCAGGTTTCTCTATGAGATTGACCAGGAGCCTCTCTGAACAAGATGTGTTGCAGCTTGTTGACCAGTTGCTTGTGGCCAGAGGTCTCTCTCAGCCATCTAAACCTATGTTCCCTTCTTCAGGTGAACATATTTATCCTCAAACTCCAAGGTACACTCCTCCTTCAACTTCCACCCAAGCATCAAAGCCCATTCCTCCATCAGCAGCTTTCCTCCCTCCAACCCCAATAGTGGATCTAATTTTGGAGCCAGAGTCATCCTTGTGGCCCTCAGTGCACTGGGCATCTGGCTCTTTTCAGGCTAGTGGCTGTGCCATTGGTGAGGGCATTCTTGGTTCCACGCCAATTTTTTCTTACACTTCACAGTCTTCTGAGACTTCTGGTCTGGGGTTGGCTCATGGGAGCAGGGTGTGACCCTGGTTCCAAGGTTGTCATGCTTGGTTCCGGGCTCCCATCCCTCTTTGGGCAAGCTGGTCTTCCAGGCCATGTAGAGGGCACTTGCCTCTGCTGGCAAACCCGACATGTTGGAGTCCTCTCCCCCCACTGTGCTGCAACTCTCACAAGCCACAACCTCCAGACACTGGGCACAAGAGCCTTAGGTTTCTCCCCCTCAGGATACCCCCCTCTTTGCAATCTTCCCCAGAACTTCTCACTGAGGAAGTACCTCGCAAGGCTTTGTACAAGATGAAGCACATGGACTCCACTGAGGAGTCTTTGACTGAAGATGCAGACGTTGATGATGGGGAAGGGTCTCCTTGGTCAGCCTCTGATGAGGTGTCCTTTGGTGACATCCTCAAGATCCTTAGACAGAGGGGTGACTGGAAGTCCTCTAATCCTTTCTCAGAGGAATCTGTATTTCTGCAGGCCTTTCGTGCCCAGACCCCTACCTCCTGGGTTACCCTGCCGGCCGATGAGCTTGTCCAGCTCATTGTCCAGAGTGCATGGAAAGCTTCTGACACCCTGGAAGCTATACCATGGAGGCCTGACGATGCCTGACGAGATCTTATCTCCCCAGCTGAGCATCCCCATTGGTCTTCCAGTAGATGCCATGGTAGTGGTGGCTGCAACCAAGAAAGACTTGACAGAAGAGAGCCAAACTGTCCATCCACCCAACAAGGAGTCCCGGGCAATAGACAGATTTGGGAAGTGTGTGTTTGCTTCATCGACCTACGCCATAAGGTCTTTGAACTATTTGGCACACTTTATGAGTCTCCAGAGGGTTCTTATCAACCAACTCTCTGAAATCTTGGCAGGAGCTTATTCTGATAATGTCCATGACAATGTAGCTTCTCAGATAGCCACCCTAGAATCCATATCCAATTCTTCCATGGGTCTTATTTCACAAGCAATGGAAGGAGCGGCTAGAGCAGCAGATGCAGGTATAGTCACCAGATGGCATGCCTGGATGGGCCTTTTATGTCTTTGCGGACTCCTTTAAGGCTTCCTTTACGAACTCCTCCATTGAGGCTGCTTCTTTGTTTGGCCCTAAATTTAAAGATACACTGGCAAGGTGCTAACAAGACAGCAAGAGCTTATCCTCCATTGGTGTCAGACACTCCACTCCTCAATGATTCTACTCCAGAAATCAGAGGAGTGGGAAGAGGTAGCACAGGAAATCACAGGGCTCTTTCTGTGATGCACATGCCGAGTTCTCCCCTAGAGACAGAGGGGGGAACTCCAATGGAAGATGCCCCTTTCAGGGCAGAGGATGTCTGTGAAACTGGGGTTCCAGAGATTCTTTCTCTGGCCAACTGTATCTGCGCTCCTGAAGCGCTGCCCGACTGCTCACCTCTGGAAGCAGTTGGGAGTAATTTTTCCTTGTACCCCACTACCTGGCAAAACATAACCACTGACTCTTGGGTACAACGAATAATATCCAGAGGCTATCACATCCCCTTCCAGACTCAGGAAGCATGTGTTTTCTTCACTGACCTTTAACGTAAGGTCTATGAACTATTTGACACACTTTACGAGGCTCCAGAGGGATCTTATCAACCAACTCTCTGAAACCTTGGCAGGAGCTGTTTCTGATGAGGTCCGTGACAACGTAGCTTCTTAGATAGCCACCCTAGAATCTATATCCAATTCTTCCATGGTTCTTATTTCACATGCAATGGAAGGAGCGGCTAAAGGTGCAGGCACAGGTATAGTCACCAGACGACATGCCTGGATGCACCTTTGTGACTTTGCAGACTCCTTTAAGGCTTGCTTTTTGAATGCCCCCATCGGGGCCACTTCTTTGTTTGGCCCAAAAGTTAAAGATATGCTGGCAAGGTGTGAACAAGATGGCAAGACCCTATCTGCCATTGGTGTCAGACACTCCACTCCTCAATGATTCTACTCCAGAAATCAGAGGAGCGAGAAGATGTGGCGCAGGAAATTACAGGGCTCTTTCTGTGACACACGTGCTGAGTTCTCCTTTAGAGGCACAGGGGGAAAGTCCAATGGAAGATGCTCCTTTCAGGGCAGATGAGGTCCACAAAACTGGGGTTCCAGAGATTTTTTTCTCTGGCCAACCCTATCAGTGCTCCTAAAGCATTGCCTGACTGCTCACCTCTGGAAGTGGTCGGGGGTAATTTTTCCTTGTACCCCACTGCCTGGCGAAACATAGCCACTGACTCTTGGGTACAATGGATAATATTCAGAGGCTATCACACCCCCTTCCATATTTGTCCAAACTCATCCAGAGAATTACCTGACATTCCACCCAGTCAAAGGGAAGCAGCAGCACTCAAAATTCAAAAGCTGCTACAAAGAAGAGTCATCCAAACGGTCCCCCCAGACCAGATAGGATCCAGTTTTTACTCAAGGTTCTTTTTAGTGCCAAAAAAGACAGGGGACTGGAGAATAATTCTGGATCTCAGCACACTGAACAAATTTGTTAAAACAGAGAAATTCCGGATGGTCACAGTTTAGTCTATCTTTCATCTTCTGGAAGAAGATGATTGGATGTTCTCTGTATATCTTCAAGATGTGTATTACCACATACAAGTTGACAAATGCTCAAGAAGATACCTCCGCTTCTGCATAGGAGCCAGTCACTACCAATTTCAAGCACTGCCCTTCTGACTCTCTACAGCCCCCAGAGTGTTCACCAAATGCAAGGCAGTGGTTATTACTCACTGGTGACTTCAAGGATTCCAGGCATTTCCATATCTAGACGACTGGCTCCTCACCGTCCCCACCAAGTGTCTACTGGAAGAAGCCCTACACTACACTGTCCTCACAGCACAATACCTTGGAATCACTATAAACTTGGAGAAGTCCATCATGACCCCAGCAAAGTCTTTAGAATTCATTGGGGTACTGTTGAACATGAGAAATTGCACAGCATCTCTCCCAGACTACAGATTTCAAAGAATAAGGCAACAGATTTGGCTGCTGCCAAATCTTCCGCTTGGTCCATATTCCAACTCTTGGGGTCAATGGCAGTCTCGATCACCATTGTTCCTCTAGCCAGATTCCACATGAGACTCCTTCAGTGGTTACTTCTCACTCAGTGGTACCCTCTACAACAGCCTTTGTCCTTTCAGATAAGTGTAACTCAGAGATACAAGCAGGATTTACTCTGGTGGATGTCTTGAAATCCCCAACAATGGTCTCACCTCTTCAGCCCTCATTAGCTGAAAGCCACGGTGACCACGGATGCTTACCTGATGGGATGGGGGGGATCTATGTCAGGGAAACTCGGTCCAAGGCATCTGGTCGGAGACAGAGGCCCTTTTGCATATCAATGTCCTGGAAATGAGGGTGGTACAACTAGTATTGCAAGCATTCCATTCTATCCTTCCATCAGGGACTATTGCGATCCAGTCAGACAACATGTCAGTGGTCTGGTACATCAACAAGCAAGGGGGCATCAGATCTTATCCATTATGTCGAGAGGCCTTAAGAATATGGCAATGGGCAATAGCTTCCAACCGCTTTCTAGTTGCAATGCACATTCCTGGGAGCTCCAACATGATTGCGGACAGGTTGAGCATGTGCATCCTACAACTTCATGAGTGGTCCCTCAACCCTGTGATAGCAGCAAAAATTTTCAACCACTCGGGCCAGCCTTGCCTCTACCTATTTGCCTCCCCAACCAACCACAAGTGCAGCAACTATTGTGCCCTGATTCCCCCTCGGGGACAGTCACTGAGAGACACTCTAGTCCTCACTTGGCCCTCGTGTCTACTTTATGCTTATCCTCCTCTCCCCTTCATCTCCAAATTTCTGAAGAAAGTACGGCAGTTGAAAAGCAAAGTAATCCTCATTGCTCCATATTGGCCTGAACAAGCCTGGTTCCCCTTCCTCTGGCCTCACCTGCAAGATCGACCATGGATCCTCAATCCATCCCCAGTGTTGATCTCCCATCCGTGGTGTCTTACTCACCCGAATCTAGCAACCCTGAAACAGACAGCTTAGTTTCTTCATTTCCAATGATTGCCAGGCAGGAAAACCTCTCGTCCCCGGTGTGCAATATTCTTATTGCATCTCATAAATCATCCACCAAACTAATCTATCTCAATAAATGGAAAAGGTTTTCTCTATGGGCAGTGAATAAACAATTAGACCCCTTGTCAGCCCCAGTTTCGGTGGTTTTGAATTACTTATCACATCTTTTCCACTCTGGGGTGTCTGCCTCTACTATTTGTGTGCATTTATCTGACATTTCAAATTTCCACACTGGTTTTCAGGATTCTTCGCTCATGTCACATTGACTCTATAAAACTTTCTTGAAGGGGGTTCTTTACCTAAAACCTCCCTTTAGAGAACCAGTACAACCTTGGGATTTGGCCTTGGTCCTGTTAGCCCTAACAGCTCCCTCCTTTGAACCTGTGTCTTCATGTGATTTAAAATATCTCTCATGGAAAACTTTGTTTCTAATTGCAATCACATCTGCCAGATGCTTGTCAGAACTTCAAGCCTTATGCATCAGACATCCCTATCTTATCTTCCATAAAGATAGGGTATCACTGAGAACTAATTCTTCCTTTTTACCAAAAGTGGTGTCAGAGCAATCTGTCAACCAGTCTGTTGACCTTCCAGTATTTTTTCCTAATCATTTTAATAAAGGAGAGTATTGCCTGCACTCGCGGTAGTGGTGCTGCGGTAGCATTGTCGGCTCACAGTAAGACGTTGTCCCGTTCGATTCTCAGCTAGAGCGTCTTCTGTGTGGCGGCATGCGTGAATGGGCGTTCCTTCACTGAAGGTTGTGCATCTGGGCTGGTAACTCGGCACGTAAATTTCCACTACCAAACATTAGCAGACCGGAGTTCCGCTGTGGCGACCCCTAACCGGGATAAGCCGAAAGACACAACAACGACTGCACTCCCTGGATGTTCATAGGCAAATACGATTCTACCTGGACAGAACAAAATCTACCAGTAAATCGGACCAACTTTTTCTGGCCTTTTCTGGACCAAGACTACGTCATCCTGTCTCAAAAGTTACATTGGCATCATGGTTGAGAAATTGCATTACCTTTATCTACAACAAGAACAATATTACCTTGCCTCACAGGGTGAAAGCACATTCTACAAGGTGTATGGCATCTTCAGCAACTTTCCATGCTAAGGCTTCCCTCAATGATATTTGCTCAGCTTCAACTTGGGCCAAACCTCATACCTTTATCCTTCATTACAAATTGGATTTGGCATCCAGAGATAGAGTTTCTTTTGGCTCCATGGTGCTCAGTAATGTCCTTCTATGAGGGCCACCCAGGGATACAGATAGCTGGGGACTATGTCCCATCAGTAAGGAATGAACGAAGATTAACAACATCAGATAAAGAAGTTATGTCTTACCATAATGTTCCATCTCTGTTGTTGATATTTGTTCATTCATTACTCCCCACCCTCCGTCCCCCTCTGGAGGCTCCTGGTTGATCTCATATACTCCTTTATTGTAGGTCTGTTATGACCAGAGGTAGCCTCTACTTGTGTCTATCAACTTGCAAACTCGATCTGAGGTAACAGGGAGCAGAGCATTCTGGATAGGACCTTGGCTCAAGAGTTTTTGGCTGATACGCTCTTGATATATGGCGGGCTCAGTTCCAAGGACGGAACCAATAACCCATCAATAATGAATGAACAATGAATAACAACACAGAACATTATGGTAAGACATAACTTCTTTTTTCTCTCCTTCTTTCTGTCCCCCTCTCTTTGCTCCCATGTGCCTTTAGTTTTTTAAATACCTCTTTAATGGTTTTGACTACATTGCCTCTGTATTTATGTTATCCACTTCTTTTCTTACAGATAGTTTTATTTATGCACCTTCTAAATGGAGGAGCCCCACTCCATTCTGCTACCCTACCTCCAGTCCCACATGCCTCCTACATCATTTTCTTTATACTTATGCAGATTAGTCCACCTCAGTCAACCACTGTGCAATCTTTATTTCTCAGTTACCTTCAATACCTCCCTATTTTTTACCAAATTCACACATCCATTTTCACTGCTAATATTCCCCTAAATTAATCTCTTTATACATCTCTCATCAATGAGTTGCTCAACTACAAAGCTATACGCCCATCCCCTTTCAAATTTTAAACACCAACACTTCTTGTACTACATGCTACTATAGGTAACTATCATGCATCCTCCAAATGTAATTATTCTACCAATATACTGGTGCATTGTTCTCTTTTAATTTTTATTCATAGTAGAGTCAATACTGCAAACCCAGCCCCAATGATACTCTAAAGGAAATCTTCTGGATAAAGGAACACCTGCAGTCAGAATTACAAATGGACCTCTTCTGAAGCCTTGCTGAATGTGCACAACTCAAAAGTTACTGCAGTCATTGAAACATAGTGAAAAGATACCTCATGAGTCCCATCAGAGTTTACCAATGACTGCACTGTCTTCACAAACCACAGACATGGCAGACAATTTGATTAACTCAGTTTATCAAAAAAGGTACTAGGACTAACGCTACAACTCTGAACTCTTCCATTCTTACTGTAGAATTAAACAAAGCTTCTAAACATTCTCCCTAACAATCTCAGCAACCATAACCCCATTTGAACCTGCTGACAGCTTTTAAGCAGTCAGTCATTCCATCCAAAGTCATATACACTAGAGACACTAGTGTATGTACTGAACAAAATCTTGCCAGAGAGCTATTACAGATAGATTGGAATCCAGTCTACAGCTGTACTGTTATCCCGATGACTATCTGAATGTTATGACCTTCTAGCCCCAGTACTAAACAGACTCTTCCCACATAGAAACATTAGTTAGAGCCATGGGCATCACATCACCCTAGCTGTCATCAGTTATATACCAAACTAAAACTTAGAGATAAAACCTAGGAAAACTGGAAATCAGATCCTCACAATAAAATCCTACACAGCCAGAATTGGAAACTCAGATCTGAGGTAAACTCTTATAAGTTAAAAAAGCCACATCTCAATATGCTAAAAATGTGCAACTTAATTCATTAGGCAATCGCAAGAGATTATAACAAACTATCAAATTCATCTCTAACAATAAAGTCTTCCCTGAAATGGCCAAAGCAGATCAACCCACATTTAATTTACCACAACAGCTAGCAAAGCACAATGTCAACCCACTCACAACATGCACGCATCATTTTCACAACTCCCATCCTCCTACACCTTCAAACACCTTTCACAGATTTCTAGACTACCCAAATTCTATTACAAAGCTATATCCTCTAAACAAATCTTAGAAAAACTCGAGAAACCTAGATACTTCCTACCAGTATGAATTTCTCTGTATCCATCCCCTCATCTTACAGAGTGGAGGTCAATTTCTATGCAAGCCAGTATCACATATATTCAAACTCTCTCTAACTACCCATAGCCTGCCTCATAGTTTTAAGCATACCGACATTATACTTCTCCAAATATCCAAAGCCAACTCCTCCAACAAACACAGGCCCATTACTAACCTTTGCCCTCTCACAAAATTCCTTGAAAAACTCATCTGCAACCAAATACTTTCTTACATTTCAAAGTACGACATTCTAAGTGATAGACAGAATGGACTTTGCCAAAGTACAGTATCATCACTGTCATCTATTCACTTACAAATCAAATTTTTAAGAACATGGATGGAGGACTCCTAATACGAACATATTCCTTGATTGTAAAAGAGGCTTAAAAATGGTGAACCACTCTATTCTACTACAAAAAAAACAAGATCTATGCAGGCTTTCTGAAAATATCACAAGCTGGTTCCATAAATATCTTACTAAGAGAACCTTTGTCATCATTTGTTCAGAGGATCTACTGTTGTGTGGAAACATTAAGTAAAGGTATATTACGAGATTCAGTATTAGAACCCCTACTCTACACTCTGTATATAAACAAACTGCCATGGGACCTCCCCAGTATCTACAGCATCTTATATGCAGATGAGAAAGTCTTTACTCTAGCTGGCACCCACACAACCTCCATCAACACTCAAATGCAAAAACACTTTGAATGCTTTTGGAAATGGTTATTACAAATAAACTCTCCATCGGCACTGCCAAAACTAATACAATGTCATTAAGAACTTCTCAGAAAGTTAGGGTTAATGTATCACTATCCATCACTAACTCTTTGGGAACCTCCCCTTTCAGTTACAACTACTCAGAAATGCCTGTGGGTGGTAACTGATCAAACCTCCAGCTTTCACGCACACAAACAAAAACAATTAGAAAAGGTTATCAACCAGTTGAAAGTCTCACACAAAATATTCAGGTCATCATAGACTAGGTATGCCATAGCCATTAACATGCTAGTACCCAGGTTAAAATATGCATTTCCTGTTGTAACAACTCACTCTGCCCAAAACAGTTCTCTTAGCCAAACCACAGAAAAATATAATTAGGTTCATGCACCATGCCAGGTCCAAAGAGAACTACTGCACCACCTTTCAAAAAGGAAAATAGTTGCCTATTGCCTCTAAATCCATTTTTCTATTAGGAACTTATCTTCAAGCTGCTCGTTGATAATTACTGTCCACCTCTTAAAAACATACTAGTAATCTGAGAAGTAACCCACTCACTTAGAACTACCTGTGTTCTACAGTTGGTAAGACCGCCATTTAAACTAACCACCACTGAACATACTTCTAGCAAAATTGCAGCTGCTTGCTGGAATGTAGTTCCAGATGAATCAGGCTAGCATCTGATTTTAAAATCTTCAAAACTCATTTCTAAAAAGCATCATACTGATGAGAGCATATGCAAATGTAACCATGAGCCAGGCTAAACACTTATGAATCTAGTTAGATCAAGACTCGCTTCACCTTTATTTTATAGACCTTAAGTTAACCTGTTGCATGATACTACCTATATGTTATTAATCAACAAATGCTTTCTTAAGCACTGTTTAATATTGTACTTTTGAGATAGGATAATCTGCAAATCTTACTTTAAGAATTCATCATGTGATTCTATATACATTGATATTATTATATGTTTGATCATTGTGGCTGCATATTGTCTTGCCTTTTTGCCTGGTCATTACTGAAAAGTGTCTTGGGATCAGTCTACCTCCCTGGTTAAAAAATGAAAATAAAGATAGATGAAAAGATAGAGAGATAGATAAATAGATATAGAGATACAAAGTGACAGACATAGATATTAAAATGCACACATGAAGGGATGGGGAAGGGCTGGGCTATACACATGTACAATCCCGTAAATACGATGTACAGTCCCTATTTTGTATCAGTCTGAACGTTAGTAAAATTCATAAAAGGAGGATATTGTAATACTCTTTTCAAAAGTGCAAATTTTTATTTTGAATCATCACAAATGTATTTCAAAAAACAGCAGGTATAGTTCTCAGCTACTGACTGTAATATCTTTTGTAAAGCCTTAGGAAACAAATGTGTAAAGCAGAAGTTTTCCCCTTTTTCGTCAGCATGCAATAAAGCTGCTGTGTAATTTACCAATAACTTATGTTTAAGAGTTGGTAATGCTTGATTTACCTAGCCCTGATGTGTTTTGGTCATTGTTTATGAAGGTAAAGCCAGTTTGACCCAAACAAATCCAGCTGTGTGTAATCAAAGCATTATCCACACCCAGCCATGCATTATTATTAATTATACCATGACCCCCCCAAAACGTGCACGCTGATTGGCTAGCGTGCACATTGTAAATCGAGTTATACTAATGGAAAAAGGTCCGGTCGCCCGGACTTTTTTCCATTAGTATAACTCTACTTTTAAAACACTGTCTCGCTATGTTAAATGGGTTTAACATAGCGAGACAGCTTTAAAATAAGCAACGGAGATCTCCGTTGCTTATTTTAGCTGTCTCATGCTAAACCCATTTAACATAGCGAGACAGGTTTTAAAAAAAAGCAACGGAGAAAGCAAGATCTCCGTTGCTTTTTACTGTTCGCTATGTTAAATGGGTTTAACATGGCGAGACAGTTTTAAAATAAGCAACGGACATCTCCGATGCTTATTTTAAAACTGTCTCGCTATGTTAAACCCATTTGACATAGCGAAAACAGTAAAAAAAAAGCAACGGAGATCTTGCTTTCTCCGTTGCTTTTACAACTCTGATGTACTGCGCAGGCGCAGTACATCAGAACTGCCGCGGATGCCAGACATCTGCGGAAGGGCAGTAAACAGGCATTATACTATGCCATTATTTAAGAAAAGTAATAGTTTCTTTTCTTAAATAATGTCATATAATAGCAATAACCACTTCTGGGTGTGGGTAATGCTGTATTTACCCACGGTTGGCTTTGTTTGGTCCCTCAGGCTTCACCCTCGGGACCAAACCACGCCAACCGTGGGTAAATCCAGCAT